>NC_091673.1:29046136-29349166 GCF_042453785.1 Malus domestica
AATTCATGTAGGGAACTTGTGGGGAATGCTTGGGGTTGTTGTATGCAATCATCCAATTCAATGAAATTAGGAAAATCTGAGGGTTAATTAGTGCAATTCACAGTTAATCTGGGGCGTGAGAATTCGTAGTTTATTGAAAAGCAACTGGAAATCATTTTGTTTGCAAGTGTGTCATGTGTGGAGAAAAACCTCTTAGCTAGCATTCCATCCATTCAATTTACTCAAATTCGTGCAGATTTCATTAGTTCTTTAATTTACTTGTTTTGTTTTCAAATTCATCAAAACTAAAACCCCCTTTACCTTGTTAAGTCATATTAGTTAGAAACTGATTTAGTTTGTGCTTTTAAGTATTTCGAACCAAGTTGAAACCAAAATTCATCCAAAAGTGTGTTTAGAGTCCAAATCTGCCCAGTTTGTGTTTTTAGGCAGATTTGAGTGTTTTTAGCTTGTTTTGAGTTCTTTGAGTTTGTTTTGAATTCTTTGAGTCTAGTTTAGTGTTTTTAACTTTGTTTATATGTTTTTAAGTCAGTTTAGAGGTTATTAGCAAGCTCTCCTAATCCCCGGTCCAGAACGATCCCTACTTACATTCTTTACTACAATTGATACAAGAGGGTTTAATTTGAGTGTTAAGTTAATTTTCGCATCATTGAGGTTCCCTCCACATAAAATTTGAATTATCTCTCCCACCTGGATTGTAAGTGTTGGAAAACAAGTCATTCCTTGATTGATTATGGCCCTGATAACCCCAAGCATTGACACTCTCACAACCTCCATTCTCAATTAATTGATTATGTTGATTAGTTTGATATCCTTGCCTATAGGACACACCAAATGAAGGGACACTTTGCATTTTGGACCTTTCGATATACTGCAACATAAGAGAAGTAAGATTCGCCATTTCAGCTTGAAGATTTGCAATTGCCATGTCTTGCTTATCTAGTACCTAAAATCAAAGAAATAAAACTAAATCAAATATCAAAAGAAAAATAAACAAAAAAATAGTGATTAGCAATTTTACTAATCCTCATCAACGACGCCAAAATTTGATGTGGTAGAAACTAACACACAAATTAAACCCTATAAATTATGCAATCGTAGTATGAGTAAGTGAAGGAAAAATTTTGTCCTAGCTAAGAACATGTGAGAATATTTGAACACATAGGCAAACTATTAACACATTAAAGTGAAGGATGATTTTGTGAAAAACATGTTCATTTGAGCAACATCTATAAGCATGCAATTAACATTTAAAGGCGGAATCATGCTAGCATGCACTCAAAAACAAAACATTACCCATGAAATTCAAAGCCTAGTAGATTGGTGAACCAAGACTCAACTCAAAACAAAGTGAGTTGAGAAATTTATACCTTTGTAGATTCCTCTTTGCATAAGCAAAGGCTAATCACCCAAAGAGAGGGCCTTCATTCCTTGCATCTAAGATCGATAGATTTGGATGGATGAAAAGGTTTCTCCAAGTTCTTAAAATAGAGAACCTCTAAGTCTCCACACCAAGGTTAGATTGGAGAAGAAATGAGTGACCTTGGAGGAGTGGGATTGCTAACTAATCCCTCCAAGGGGGCCGGCCTCCTAGAGAGAAAAGGAGAGACATGTTCTCTCCAATTTTTCTCCAAAAGAACCCTTAATGAATTTAGGCTATAAAGTCCTTTATATAGTCCCTTCAAATAAGTGACCTAAAGAACGAAAAAGCCATTCTCTCTAACATGGCCGGCCATAAGGGTTTTATTGGGCTTTTGGGCCTTTGTGAATTAAGTTGTCATACAACTTAAGTCAATGGGCTTGACGTTCGAAGCCCATTGGGCCTTGAGGCCCAAAACTAACCCGTGGTCTTTTACGAACTTATTCGTTTGATTAATTAACATATTAATTAATCCTTAACATAAATAATTAAACCATTTAATTATTCTTACTCATCTCCATTGTTTCTTTAATCTCCACCTTACACGATGTACGATCCATTAGGTTCCTTTTAGCGAGGCAGTGGGCGATTAAAACCATTTCAAATCGATTGTGAATTGAAACATACTTTCAATTCTCCCTTTATTGATTATACACGTTTAGGGCTTCCACAAACCATGAGTGACACCTAGCAGCATATCATGGTTACCCAAGCTAATCAGAAGAGGTGGAGAACCTATTCAGTTTAGGATTACAAATGCAATACGGTCTTTCTCTAATACAATACTCTTGACCACATTGTTTGGTTTGATAGTTTATTCATGTCTACTATTCAATGTGATTTGTTTACTTATATGATTACCTTGAATGTGATTTGGAACGCCTTCCTAAATCTCATTCATACTCTGATCAGAGATTTTCAGTCATATCATAGAGTATTCTCCCCCAAACGGTTTGAAAGTTAGAGATCCCTTGTTGCGCATTCAATTGTCTCCATGGCTAAGTGGCTTAACCCCAACGATGCCGTGGACACCCGCGGATGGGGTGACTTTGACATAATCAAAGATCAAGGACTTAACCACAAGACAACTGTGATGCCTCAGGTCAAAGGACTACTTTGCATTATCCCAACCACGAGTTCTCATGTGACATGAATATGAGAACTCTTCATTGATCGTGTTCAGTGAACTCATTCTCTATTGAGCACCTACGTACTTTTCTTGATGTCACACACACCAATGACTCGAGACTAGTCACTCTCCTTGAGAGAAGACACAGCACGTACTGATCTTAACGGACTATCAATGCCCAATTGGCAATCCTATTATCAGGAACGTTTATGATGTGTCTACGAAAGAATGGTCTCATGAATCTAGCTTCTTTAGATTGCATTCTCCCAATCACATATTCCTTGGACTTATCGTTTAAGCATATAACATTTATATGAGACGGCTCAAACAATAATCTTTGCCCTTTATATTTAAACTACATTAGTTTAACATGTGAAATGTCCGTAAAGTATCATCATATGATTGGTTTTAGGGCACATTTCCAACAATCTCCCACTTGCACTAGAGCCAATCAGCTTGGTCATCAATGATGATACCTCTTCTGTAGTCATTTCATAAATGGCTGAGTAGTAGGCCTAGACAATGGATATCTATATGTTATCCATAGAAGCAACCTTAAGAATAACGACGTCATCATTATACATGATTCTCAATCATATGGTTCAGTCTCTCATATGAGTTCGGATCTTGATGAGACCTTGATTCCCTGGCTTGAGATATCGCCCCATTAGTGTCATAGTGTCAGTACACTAGATACACTTTCTGGTTGGAACCGAATAGAGAGTTCATAAATGAACTTTCCCATCCAAACAACATTGTTGTAAGCTTCTATATGGCAATATATTTTGCATTCATAATGGAACATACTAAAGTCATTACTTTTAATGTTCCCATCCAAATATCTCTTTAGTCATAATAAAGAGATATCTGATTATCTCTTCATTCATAATGAAGAAACATCCAATGATGGATTAGATTCATAATCTAATACATTTACGCTTCCATTACGTTACTCTAATTCTTCCTCATTCTTTGAGGAATCTATCCTTTAGTATTTCTTAAATACTTAAGGACTTACTTGACAGTTGCCATGGTTCTAATCCTGGGCTTGCACTGATATCGTCTTGTACCGTTCTAGGTACAACTCATATCAATGTTTTTCATACAATATGAAATACATAAATCACCTTTATGCGTATGCATAAAGGATTCTATTTACGCATTATTTCTTTGGGAGTCAAAGAGTACGTTCTCTTTGAGAAGAGCAACTTCTTAGTCTCACTAGAGTTGTCCTTCTAATTGAAGTTTATCATCATATGAGAAACTTCCTAGCATCTATTGTCTATTATTAGGGATTGATATAATCCAATTATATCATGAAATATATCATTATAGATTTCCATCCCATCTATATAGACTATATCTCCCATATACATTCTATCTTCATATAATGTCTTAAAGTCATAACTTTAACGAAGAAGAATTCTTTTCATTTCCAAAATTAATATATCAAATATATATTTAAATTTTAGGAACATGATTAACTCCCACTAATCTTTTGTAAACCTAGTAAACAAAAGATTCATTTACATCTTTATGAGAAATCAAACGATTTGATCCTTTTCTCATAAGATGCTCATAGCTCCCACTAGCTTGCTTAGATTCATGATGGATAGATCTCTACAAATTACATGTCTTGTGATTCATAGTTTTAGACATATATTATTAAGACTATCTTAATAATGGTTTCGGAAACCCATATTATGTTCAAACATTGAATCACCATTTAGTTGTAGCTAGCTATCTTCGAATTAATTGAAACCAAGACTACGTCAAAGATGGTTTCTTCAAAGTCAACCATTCTTTTGATTGTAGTTACCTTAAGCTACCAATTAGCTTATGAAGGTTTCATTATTTTCGGGTCAAATGGTACTTTACCATTTCCTTGAGTATATATCGTATATACACTCAATGTAGTCATAAGGATTTTTCATTCTTATTTCTTTCGAATTAAGAGGTGCAACTCTATGACATAGTCATAAAGTTCAAACCATTCAACTGAGACGGTTTATAAATCCTTCTTGACTACCTTGGAGCTTTTGGTATAGGAACTAGGTTGTTATATTTGTTGATTATTATCTTGTCTCTCAAAGAACCCATTCTTTGAGTTCTATCTCTCGTTCATTTGCTCTTAGGCAAATCACATTGTAGGATTACAATGAACTACCCAACAAAACAACATTTGTTAGTTGGTTTATAGAAGTGATATCCAAAAGTTAATTTAAGGATATCCCACAAGATTGTTATCAAACAAATATTGCTTATTAGCACACAACCCCAAATCTTAACATGCTTAAGATTTGTCTTTCTTTCCAACTACATCTTATGGAGTTATGAAAATTTTGGAAAATCTTCTAATTGACAATCATATTGTTTTAGAAGTATATATATATCATATATATGGGTAATAGATAACATCCAATGAACTAAATCTTATTCGAGTTCGTTCTTCTCCTAATGGAGAAATTCATTATCTTATGATGCTTCTTTCCTTGATATCTTTCAAGAAAACTATTCTAAAGTGTTACCATTCCTTTGATCAAATCTAAGGATGTAAATACTTTAGACGTCTTACTCATCAACTTACATTTCTTGAATTCTTTGAAACCTTTTGCAAAGTATTCGGACTTGTGTTTATTTAAAATAAACTATAGTCCAACCGAGGGTGATCTTCGGTGAATGTCATACAACATGAGTAGTATTATGTTGTGGACAAGTGCCACTAACATCTAAGTGAATTAACCTCAACATCTTTGTGATTCTTTATTCTTTCCAAAAGAATAAAGATTCGAACATTTCGCGTCTATACAATTTTAACAAGAAGGTATTGGATCCGGATCTAACGATCCAAAGCATCCATCTATGACCAACTCGTAATTTATGTTTTAGAGGTATCACAACTCAGTTGGGATTAGTCACTACCTTGCAACCTTTTGGGTTTTAAGCATCATTATATTCTAAACAGTTAACATTACCATATCATCTCTACTATAGAGACAATCAATTAGATTACTATAATCCAATCATTGATTAATAAAGAACAATGTTTTGTCAAACAAAACATTCATCCATCTCTACTATAGTGATGGAATTAAGTTCCTTAAAATTGGAATGTAAAGACTATCTTTGGTTTTTCCAATTTCTTTGGTAGTTCATATGAGGAAGTAAGTACTATCTGCTTTCGCAGAGATCTATATTTTATTCACGTTCCGAATGTGAAGCACCTTTTTTTTCTCTCATATATCTTCTACTTCTTATTAGTCACACTTTTACAACGATTGTAATACATAGTTACTAATACGGAATCAAGCATTCAAGTAGAAGAACCAACTGTTTTGAACTTTTCAAGAACAATTTACAACACCTTCAAAAGGTGTGTTCTTGGCACTTGCAAGACATTTCTTGCAAATACCCCTTCCAATGTCCATCCTTTCATAAAGAAAGTTTGTTCCCTTGGAGTTAATTTTATCTTCTTCATTTGACTTCTCCTTTGACTACAATAGTCATGGTCCCTAAACTCCCACTATCTCTCTTGAAACTTATTTCAATTGTGGTATACACATCAAATAATTTGGAGAGAGTGCAGTTATTGTTCACTACATAGTTTACAATAAACTTAGTGAACCATTAGGATAGGGACATAAAGGTGAAGTCCTTGCCTAGTTTCCATCTCGTTAAGTGGTTTAACACTTCAACACTCAATGATTCAAAATCATCATAAGTCCATGTTGATGGACTATTTTTGTCAACCAACCATTGTGTTATAAACATAATTACAAACTTTCAAGAGTTGTACAAGGCAACTCTCATTTCTTCATACAACAATTTGTAAGTGAAGAATCATGGCACATAAAGTGTCCATGCCCTTGTGCTTACTTCTAAAGTTCCTTGTTCATGTAACAAAGAAACAAGCACTAAGTGTTTGCATTGACTAAGGGTTGTTCAAAGCAACTCTTATTTCTTCATACAACAATTTGTATTTGAAGAATTATGACATAAAAAAGTGTTGTCCTCTTTATGATAGACTTTTTCTAACATATTCTTCTAATGATACATTATCAATAGGAAGATTGTGAGGATGAGACTACTTAGGTACATTTACAAGCCATTAAAGACAATCTATGGTTTTGTAGTACCAAGTCTGGAAACTAAAGCTTTCGGCTTTTATTTGTCAGGTGTTGGATAGCGTTTGCAAATATATTGGTAAATAAATACATAACGAATATAGATTGATTGATTTAAGCCATTTGATCCGGGTCTTTAAATCAAATAGCACCACCCACTATTTTTGGCAAATTCCATATCCCTCATTGGAATTCGAGAGTTTTGGAGGAAACTCTTAGTAGGGTATGGGAGACTCACTACTACCAAGCCCACCTCACAATGATATGATGTTGGCTAGCATTAATAATAATGAGAGAGTACGCTTACTCATTTGCATCTCTTGCAAGTACCCATCTATTTGGCCTCTAGAAAACAATGCCTCATGATGATACGATGTTGGCACCATTTCTCTTAGTTAAGTTCTTTCCCACCATGCCGGTTTAGATAGGGGTTCAAGTATGACCTCACGATGATACGATGTTGGCACCATTTCTCTTAGTTAAGTTCTTTCCCACCATGCCGGTTTAGATAGGGGTTCAAGTATGACCTCACGATGATACGATGTTGGCCACACTCGTTGCCTACCTTAACCTCATCAAATGTTTTAAATAAACTCCTCCTGAGTACAAGTCATAAACGATTGGAGCCTACCACGGTGGAAGGCCACGAAAGAGTGTTCAAAGCACTCTCACGCTTGTCAACTTAATAATGGTTTGGTTGAGGGTTTTAGGTCTCATCACATATAAATATTCATTTTAATCTTATTAAAACAATTTTGGTCCTATTACAACTATTGGTCCATATGATTGTTTTTAGTTGTATATAATACTCCCAGTATGCTTATAAAACGGTTTTTAAAGCAAGAGTATATGATACTACTAACATAACCTTTTGCATTCATTTGATGGACTATATAGTTGCCTTAGGGCCTTAGGATGACTATGAACCTTTGATTAGATTCAACACGAGCCTTGTGTTGAATCTCGGTCTAGGGATGGTGATTGATTTTAGTTACGCATTTAATCACATTAAGGCGTGTTGTCTTAGGGGCGTTGGACCCAACTACTTCATTTTCATGCATATCATATAAAGCAAGAAAGAAGTACTTCAAAGTAAAGGTGAGCTTATGCTCATTACAACATTTGCATAATACAAATTACTTTAAAGTAAAGAAGAGCTTATGCTCTTTTACAACATTTGATCAAATCAAATTACAACCAAAATCTAATCTACACATTCCCATGGTTCAAACAAATTTGAAACGGCCTATCACATAGCTCAATTATCGTAGGCTTAGGTTCATAATCACCCTTTAATTAATTAACACTTTAACTAATTAAATTGAATGCAACATTTTCATTTGGTTTTTGTATCCATAAAATTGATTTAAATGGAGCTAAATAAAATGAAAATCCAATTCTCATTTAAAGAGACAAAACAACTTTGTTCTCAACCTAATTTGGGCCATCATGCAATAACCACAACTTTTGGGCTATATTGCGAAAACACAAACTTTTGGGGTCACTTTGTAAAAACACAAAAGTCCACTACTTCATGTAATTACAACTAGAACCCAAAAATTTCAATAAATTCAAAACTTCATTAAAGGAACAAAACAATTTGTCCTTTAGCGTTTTTAGGCCTTAACGTCAAAACGTAAACTTTCGGGTCAAAATACAAATACACAAAAGTATCAAAACTTTATGTAATTGCATAAAAGCCTCAAAAATACCCTATTTTAATAGGGTGGCCGGTTTTAGGGAGAAAATAAAGTGGAGATAAGTCCACAAAAATTTGGAAATTTTTTAACAAATTCATAAAGCCTTGCAAGTGGAACCATGCAAGTGGAACCATGCAAGTGGAAATAAGTTGGTGTGTGTGTAAGAGAAGTACTTCTTACACATCCATCAACATTTCTATCACCTTACATAATTTCAATCACCTTTCAAATAAATATCTAACACATTTAAATATTTGATAAATCATAAAACAAAAATTTTATGAAATAAATCAAAACTTTGAATCAAAACACCAAACTTTTTGTTCTTGGCAAAAATGTCAAGAACAATGAAGAACATTCATGAAAAACCCAAAAAAATTCCATGAACATTTTTCATCCAAAAACATCCCAAAACCATTTAAACTTTAGGGAAATAACATATAACCAAACTAGGGTACATAGGGGTTCCAAAAAAACACTTTAAAACACTTTTAACAAGTCAAACAAGAACCCAAAAATCCACCCTTTGGATTTGGCCGAATTTTCCCAAAAGCATGGCACCAAATTTTAGCTCCAATATTCATGCTCATATGAACTACATCTACAACATTTGAGATGGCAAATTTTCTAACAAAATTTACATTCAAAGAAACAAGAATAAAGCTTGTAACATATTACAACTTTTAAATCAAAACTATGAACTACAAAACCCAAAAGGATTCACCAACTACTAGACCTAGGCTCTGATACCACTTGAAGGAAATATTTGTAAAAAACATGTTCATTTGAGCAACATCTATAAGCATGCAATTAACAATTAAAGGCGGAATCATGCTAGCATGCACTCAAAAACAAAACATTACCCATGAAATTCAAAGCCTAGTAGATTGGTTAACCAAGACTCAACTCAAAACAAAGTGAGTTGAGAAATTTATACCTTTGTAGATTCCTCTTTGCATAAGCAAAGGCTAATCACCCAAAGAGAGGGCCTTCATTTCTTACATCTAAGATCTATAGATTTGGATGGATGAAAAGGTTTCTCCAATGTCTCAAAATAGAGAACCTCTAAGTCTCCACACCAAGGTTAGATTGGAGAAGAAATGAGTGACCTTGGAGGAGTGGGATTGCTAACTAATCCCTCCAAGGGGGCCGGCCTCCTAGAGAGAAAAGGAGAGACATGTTCTCTCCAATTTTTCTCCAAAATAACCCTTAATGAATTTAGGCTATAAAGTCCTTTATATAGTCCCTTCAAATAAGTGACCTAAAGAACCAAAAAGCCATTCTCTCTAACATGGCCGGCCATAAGGGTTTTATTGGGCTTTTGGGCCTTTGTGAATTAAGTTGTCATACAACTTAAGTCAATGGGCTTGACGTTCGAAGCCCATTGGGCCTTGAGGCCCAAAACTAACCCGTGGTCTTTTACGAACTTATTCGTTTGATTAATTAACATATTAAATAATCCTTGCCATAAATAATTAAACCATTTAATTATTCTTACTCATCTCCATTGTTTTTTCAATCTCCACCTTACACGGTGTACGATCCATTAGGTTCCTTTTAGCGAGGCAGTGGGCGATTAAAACAATTTCAAATCGATTGTGAATTGAAACTTACTTTCAATTCTCCCTTTAGTGATTATACACGTTTAGGGCTTCCACAAACCATGAGTGACACCTAGCAGCATATCATGGTTACCCAAGCTAATCAGAAGAGGTGGAGAACCTATTCAGTTTAGGATTACAAATGCAATACGGTCTTTCTCTAATACAATACTCTTGACCACATTGTTTGGTTTGATAGTTTATTCATGTCTACTATCCAATGTGATTCGTTTACTTATATGATTACCTTGAATGTGATTTGGAACGCCTTCCTAAATCTCATTCATACTCTGATCAGAGATTTTCAATCATATCATAGAGTATTCTCCCCCAAACGGTTTGAAGGTTAGAGATCCCTTGTTGCGCATTCAATTGTCTCCATGGCTAAGTGGCTTAACCCCAACGATGCCGTGGACACCCGTGGATGGGGTGACTTTGACATAATCAAAGATCGAAGACTTAACCACAAGACAACTGTGATGCCTCAGGTCAAAGGACTACTTTACATTATCCCAACCACGAGTTCTCATGTGACATGAATATGAGAACTCTTCGTTGATCGTGTTCAATGAACTCATTCTCTATTGAGCACCTACGTACTTGTCTTGATGTCACACACACCAATGACTCGAGACTAGTCATTCTCCCTGAGAGAAGACACGGAACGTACTGATCTTAACGGACTGTCAATGCCTAATTGGCAATCCTATGATCAAGAACGTTTAGGATGTGTCTACGAAAGAATGGTCTCATGAATCTAACTTCTTTAGATTGCATTCTCCCAATCACATATTCCTTGGACTTATCGTTTAAGCATATAATATTTATATGAGACGGCTTAAACAATAATCTTTGCCCTTTATATTTAAACTACATTAGTTTAACATGTGAAATGTCCGTAAAGTATCATCATATGATTGGTTTTAGGGCACATTTCCAACATAAAGTAGGCATGCATTAAAAAACAATTCTAAAACCCATGACTTTCAAAGCCTAGTGAATGGTGAACCATAAGACTCTTTAACAACATTAAAGAGAAGGTAAGATTTTAGAGATTCATTACCCTTGAAGCTCATCCTTGTTTACACAAGGGATTCACCCAAGTGGAGGGCCTTCAAGTCACCTCCTAGCTCCTTGGATCTTCCTTGTGATTTCCTTCTTTTTGATGCTCCTTTGCTCCTTGAGGATGTGAGGAAAGGATCTCCAAAACACCAAAGGTTTGGTGTCTCTAAGTCTCCACACCAAGGATGAGGTGTGAAGATGAAATGTATGACTTAGAGAAGAAAAAGATTGCTAGCTCTTTCTTCCCTATGTGGCCGGCCTCCTTGTAGAGAAAGAGAGAAAAGGTTTCACCTCTTTACCTCAAAGAAAACCCTAATGAGAAATAAAGCTATAAAGTTGATTTTATACTTCATTTCAAGTGAGTGGCAAACTTGTAATTAATCCAAGTTTGCAACCATCACCCTTATGGCCGGCCTTACTTAAATGATTGGGCTTATTGCCCATTTTGTTTTAGTTGTCATACAACTTGAACATAATGGTCCTCGTGGACCAAAACACTTTTGGGCCCCAAAACCCAAAACCAACTTAAAAGCCCAATACGAACTTTCATTAAATTAATTAACTAATTAATTAATCTTGACCATTTTTCAATTAAACCATTTAATTGCATATCCATTTCATTTATATTTCTTCACCTTCATCCTTACTCGGTGTACGATCCATTAGGTTCCAATTAGCGAGGCAGTGGGCGATTATTACTCTTAACGATCGATTATGAATTGCAACTACATTTCAATTCTGCCTTTGATTAAGATTAGTGTTTGTTAATCTTCAGGGCTTCGACAAACCATGAGTGACACCTAGCAGCATGTCATGGTTACCCAAGCTAAGTAGAATTGGTTGGAGAACCTATCCAGTTACAACTACAACGCAATACGGTCATTCTCTAATACAATACTCTTAATCACATTGTTTGAATGATAGTTTGTTTCATGTCTACTATCCAATGTGATACTTCTCTATATGATTCAATTGAATATGATTTGGAACAAATTTCCTAAGTCATATTCATATGCTTTGGCCAAAGACTCTCGAATCATATCTTAGAGTATTCTCCTTCCACCATGAAAGGTTAGAGATCCCTTGTTGTGCATTCATATGCCTACATGACTAGATAGCTTGACCCCAACAATTTCGTGGACACTCTCAATGGAGCGCCTTTGACATGTTCAAAGATCAAGGACCTAACCATTAGACATCTATGATGCCTCAGGTTAAAGGACTACTTTCCATATTGCAACTTACGAGTTCTTACATGACATGTATGTTCAAACTCTCTTTTGATCTTTGTTCAGTGTACTCGATTACTCTTTCGAGCACCTATGTGTTTGTCTTAGTGTCAAACACTAAATGACTTGAGACTAGTCATACTCGCGCTTGAGTTGACATTACACATACTAACCTTAGCGGATTGTCAATGCCTAATTGGCAATCCTATGGCTAGGAACGTTTTAGGAATGAACATAAGAGAAAGGTCTCGTTAATCTAACTTACTTAAATCACTTCTCTCTTAGATCAAATACATTCCTTGGATTCCCTTATTGCTTAAACACATGATACAATAAATAGTGATTAACAATAAGCTTTGCCCTTCATTAAACATTTAATAGTTTAATACATTAAGTATTCCAAAAGCTATTACATCAAATGAGTGGCTTTGTGGGCATACTTCCAACAATCTCCCACTTGCACTCAAAGCCACCTTCCCATGTATCTAATACCCATCTTTTCCATATGACGGTCAAGTTGGATTTGAGACATTGGCTTTGTCAGTGGATCTGCTACGTTATCTGTTGAGGCAACTTTGAGGATGTTGACTTTCCCCTCGGCAGCATATCTTCTAATGATATTAAAGCGCCTGTCAAAATGCTTGTTCTTTTGATGAGCCCTGGGTTCCTTGGCTTGAGCTATCGGCCCACTATTATCATAGTACAAAGTTACTGGTGATGTAATGGTTGGAACCACTCCAAGTTCAGTAATGAACTTCTTCATCCAGAATGCTTCTTTGCCGGCTTCAGCTGCAGCGACATATTCTGCCTCCGTCGTGGAATCAGCAATTACACTTTGTTTCTTGCTTTTCCAGCTAACAGCCCCACCATTAAGAGTGAATACATATCCGGAGTTGGAACTTCTATCATCGACGTCAGATTGGAAATCTGCGTCTGTATAGGCTTCCACTCGCAACTCTGTTGCTCCTCCATAAATGAGGAACATGTCCTTAGTTCTTCTTAAGTACTTAAGGACCGTCTTGACAGCTGTCCAGTGTTCTGATCCTGGGTTAGATTGATATCGACTAGTAATGCTCACAGCATATGCGATATCAGGCCTTGTGCATATCATGGCATACATGAGACTTCCTATGGCGGAAGCATAAGGAATAGCACTCATCTGCCGTATCTCTTCAGGAGTTTTAGGTCCCATGAACTTAGAAAGGTGAATTCCATGTCTTACAGGAAGAAGACCTTTCTTAGATTGTTCCATCTGGAACCTACTTAGCACCTTGTCTATGTACATAGATTGGGATAATCCAATTAATTTTCTGGATCTATCACGATAGAGCTTTATCCCAAGTACATAAGATGCATCTCCCAAATCTTTCATGTGGAAGGTTTTGGACAACCACACTTTTACAGAAGAAAGTACTGTAGTGTCATTCCCGAATAGTAATATGTCATCTACATATAACACTAGGAATACCATTGCATCCCCAACGACTTTTTGATAAACACAATTGTCGTCTTCATTTTGAGTAAAACCAAACGTTTTGATTTCAATATCGAAACGAATGTTCCAGCTCCTGGAGGCTTGCTTAAGTCCATAAATGGACCTTTGAAGCTTGCATACCTTAGCCTTTTCAGACTTGGACACGAAACCTTCGGGTTAAGTCATATAGAGCTCTTCCTCTAGGTAGCCGTTCAGAAAGGCCGTCTTCACGTCCATTTGCCATATCTCATAATCATGGTACGCAGCTATAGCAAGCAAAATCCGAATGGACTTAATCATGGCTACAGGAGAGAAGGTTTCTTCATAGTCAATCCCTTCTCGTTGCCTATAACCCTTGGCTACAAGTCTAGCCTTGTAAGTCTCCATGTTTCCATCAACGCCTATCTTCCTCTTGAAGACCCATTTGTTTCCAACAGGTACTATACCTTCTTGAGGGTCTACAAGAGTCCAGACCTGATTTTGATACATGGAATCCATCTCGGATTTTATGGCCTCTTGCCATCTCTTTGAATCAATGTCGGACATTGCTTCAATGTAGTCTCTAGGGTCTTCCTTTGTGTCATTGTCACCTAGAAGGTGCAATTCCCCAAAGTCATTATCTAAGCCATACCTCTTAGGTGGCTTGCTAACCCGTTCAGATCTACGTGGAGCTAGGGGTTCAGGAACAGGGTTGTCAACTTGTCGAGTGCTTGTTTGTGGTTCATCATTAATCTCATTAATTTCCTTCAATTCTATCGTTTTTTTGCTACTTCCTTTGAGAACGATTTCGTCCTCAAGGAACATAGCAGTTCTGGCGACAAAGACTTTATGGTCGTCAGGGTTATAGAATTCGTATCCCAAAGTCTGTTTGGAATACCCCACAAAATAGCACTTAACTGATCTTGCTTCAAGCTTGTCAGCTTCAAGCCTTTTTACGTAAGCCGGACAACCCCAAATCCTAATATGATTAAGATTTGTGCTTTTGGCATGCCATATTTCATATGGTGTTTGTGGAACTGACTTGGAAGGCACTCTATTTAGCAAATAAGCTCCTGTTTGTAGTGCATATCCCCATAATGAAACTTGTAAAACAGCGGAACTCATCATAGAACGGACCATGTTCATCAAGGTTCGATTTCTCCGTTCAGAAACTCCGTTATGTTCAGGAGTTCCTGGTGGAGTCCACTGTGATACTATTCCACACTCCTTGAGGTAGTCTAGGAATTCATTACTCAGATATTCACCCCCTCGATCTGATCTTAAGGTCTTTATCTGTTTCCCAGTTTGCTTCTCAACTTCATTCTTGAATTCTCTGAACCTTTCAAAGGATTCTGACTTGTACTTCATAAGATACACATAGCCAAACCGAGAGTGATCGTCGATGAATGTGATATAGTAGGAGAAGCCTCATCTCAACGTAGTAGACATAGGTCCACATACGTCAATGTGGATTAACCCTAGAATTTTAGTGGCACGCTCTCCTTACCCAGTGAATGGAGACTTGGTCATCTTCCCCTATAGGCGGAGATATTCGTCTTTCGACATCTTGCGAATCTTTTCAAGGTTCACATGTCCAAGTTTAAGATGCCACATCCTTTCTTGGTTAACTTCTTCTCTAGCCCTTTTGGGTTTTGAGGTATTCCCGCTTTCAATACAGTGCATCCCACTATTCGTCTCTAGGTGAAAAAGTCCCTCTATCATATTACCATGAGAGATAATACGACCGTTCAAGTATAAAGTGCAACTCATTTTGTCAAACAATACTGAGTGCCCATCTCGTAAAAGCTTAGAGATAGAAATCAAATTCTTTATACATGAAGGAAAATATAAACAATTTTTAAGTTCCAGGACTTCCCCAGAGGGTAGTTTAAGCATGTAGGTGCCTATTGCTTTTGCAGAGATTTTAGTGCCGTTCCCAACTCGTACAACCATCTCCCCATTGCGCAGTGTCTTGCTCCCTGCTAGTCCCTGCATTGTATTACAGATATGTTGACTAGCGCCTGAATCAAATATCCAGGAATTGGAGCTCACTATAAAAGCACTCTCTATGACAGAAATAGACTCTTCAAAAGTTCGTGTCATAAGGCTCGCAATGCGCACCCTGTATTTCTTCTTCCAACGTTCATCCTTTCCACAATGAAAGCATGTTCCTTTGGATTTTATTGCCTTCTTCTTATGCAACCTTTTCCTTGTTATTGCGTTCTCACTCCCACTATCCCTTTTGAAACCTTTTTCAAACTTACAACACATGTTAATCATCTCGGTTAAAGTATGATCGAATCTATTCACTTTATAGTTTACAATAAACTTAGTGAAATCATCCGAGAGAAATGCAAGGAAAAAGTCTTGGGCCATTTTCCCATCGATGGAAGTTCCTAAACTTTCAAGATCTTGAAATATCTTTTCCATCTTTTGTCCATGTTTATGGACCGATGTCCCCTTTGCCATTTTGGCATTAATTAGACTACAAACTTTTGAGAATCGTACATTACTAGTCTCAATGTCATGCATCTTATGTAAACTTTCAACCATGGCACAAGAAGTGTCCATGTGCTTATGTAGCTTCATAAGCTCCTCACTAAGTGAAGTGAGGATTAAGCATTTGGTTTGTAAGTCATCCTCATAGTGTCTAGCATAATCTTGACACTCCTCCTTTGAAGCTAGTTTCGTAGGAGGTACATGAGGAGGGGATTACTTAAGCACATACAATATGTTTTTCACCTTTGAGACATTCTCAATGTGGCGATACCAAGCAAGGAAATGTTGGCCCCTAAGGCCCCTTTTGTAAAGTATAATGGCGGGTATAATTTTAGGCATGTCGTTAACTACATAACATAACAAAAAACGTATTAGATTGTTGTTTTAAAAACTACTTGATTGGGTCTTAAATCAAATAGTACCACCCACTATTTTTGGCAAATTCCACATCCCTCAATGGAATTCGAGAGTTATTTTGAACTCTTAGCGGGGTATGGGAGACTCACCATTACCAAGCCCACCTCAAAAGAATATCATTTTGGCTAGCAACAATAATGATGAGAGGATAACGCTTTAGCCATTTACAACTTTTGTAATTACCTATCTAGTTTGCCCTCTAGAGAATGATGCCTCAAAAGAATATCATATTGGCACCATTGCACTTAGTTAAGTCATTCCCACCATGCTAGTTCAAGTAGGGGTTCAAGAATGGCCTCAGAAGAATATCATATTGACCATACTCGTTGCCTACCTTCACTTCATCATATGTTTATAGGCTTCTCCTGAATGTAAGCACATACTTTGCATACCCCAGAACTGGACGAATACGGTGTATGAGTCACAAACAATTGAAGCCCACCATGGTGGAAGGCCTACAAAGAGATGTTCAAAGCATCTCTCACTTATCAACTTAATATTCGTTTTGTTGAGGGAGTACTGTTGGGCTACATCAATTACATTTTAATCTTATTAAAAGAACTTGGGCCTATCACAACCATTGGTCCAAGTTAATATGAATTAGTAGTATATAATACTCCCACTATTTTGATGAAACAAGCGAGACTATATGGAACTACTAACGAATGCATTGCATCCTCATATGGACTATATAGTCATATTAGGTTTTAGGTGATTATGAACCGTTTGATTTGATCCAACACGAGCCTTGTGTTGGACCTTGGGTTTAAGGTAGATAGTTGTTGATTTTAGTTACGCGTTTAATCTAATTAAACCGTTATTTCCTATTGGGCGTTGGACACAACTATTCCAATTTGCATACATATAAACAAAAAGGAATACTTGAAATAAAGAGAAGGGCTTATGCCCTTTTACAACACATTAGATGGACTTATGTCCATTTACAACAAATTTGAATTAATCAAATTACATTCAAATCTAAACTACTAAACCCAAACATTCATAATGTAAAGCGGCCAATCACATAGCTCAATTATCGAGGCCTTTGGTTCATAATCACCCTTTTCTTAATCAATCACATTAACTAAGAAAGCAACTTAAACAATTGGTTTTCGGATTCATAGAATTGATTTAAATGGAACTAATTGAAATGAAAATCCAATTCTCATTAAAGAGACAAAACCATTTTGTTCTCATCTTATTTGGGCCAAAAACAATGACCTCAACAATTGGGCCATTATTTAATAAACAAAAACTTTTGGGGTCACTTTGTAAAAACACAAGAGTCCACAACTTCATGTAATTACAACTAGAACCCAAAATTTTAACAATGTAAAAACATCATTAAAAGAGCAAAACAATTTGTCCTTTAGAGTTTTTGGGCCTTAACGTAAAAACGTAAACTTTTGGGCCAAAATACAAAAACACAAAAGTATCAAAACTTTATGTAATTGCATAAAAGGCCCAAAATCATCCCCACTTGGGGTTGCCCGGTTTTAGAGGTGAAAAAGGAGTGTGAAAGGGTTTTATGCAAGTGGTGCATGCATGTGCAATATGCAAGTGGAATAGGTGGGTAAGGATAAAGGTGAATGGGATGGGTTGTAAGAAAAATGTTTTGTGAAACATTAATAGCATTTATCATCCTCACCAATAATTCATCACCCATCAAAATTAAACCAAAACTTTATGAAAAACACCAAACACTTTGAATCAAAATTCCAAACCTTTTTGTTCTTGGTAAGAAACTCAAGAACATTGAAGAACACACATGAAAACTCATAAGAGCTCCATGAATGTTTTCACTCATTAAAACTCAAATTTTCACAACACAAAAGAGGGTTAATATCCTAGGGTACTTAGGGGTTCCAAAAGTCACTTTAAAACCATTTTAACAAGACAAACATGAACCCAAAAATCCACCCTTTGGATTTGGCCGAATTTCCCAACATACATGGCACCAAATTTTAGTTCCAATATTCATGCTTAAATGAACTACATCTACAACATTTGAGATGCTAAATTTTCAAGCAAAATTTATATTCAAAAGCAAGAACAAAGCTTGTAACATTTACAACATTTAAATCACAAATCATGAATATCACAAAACCCAAAAGGATTCACCATAAACTAGACCTAGGCTCTGATACCACTTGAAGGAAAAATTTTGTCCTAGCTAAGAACATGTGAGAATATTTGAACACATAGGCAAACTATTAACACATTAAAGTAGGCATGCATTCAAAAACAATTCTAAAACCCATGACTTTCAAAGCCTAGTGAATGGTGAACCATAAGACTCTTTAACAACATTAAAGAGAAGGTAAGATTTTAGAGATTCATTACCCTTGAAGCTCATCCTTGTTTACACAAGGGATTCACCCAAGTGGAGGGCCTTCAAGTCACCTCCTAGCTCCTTGGATCTTCCTTGTGATTTCCTTCCTTTTGATGCTCCTTTGCTCCTTGAGGATGTGAGGAAAGGATCTCCAAAACACCAAAGGTTTGGTGTCTCTAAGTCTCCACACCAAGGATGAGGTGTGAAGATGAAATGGATGACTTAGAGAAGAAAAAGATTGCTAGCTCTTTCTTCCCTATGTGGCCGGCCTCCTTGTAGAAAAAGAGAGAAAAGGTTTCACCTCTTTACCTCAAAGAAAACCCTAATGAGAAATAAAGCTATAAAGTTGATTTTATACTTTATTTCAAGTGAGTTGCAAACTTGTAATTAATCCAAGTTTTCAACCATCACCCTTATGCCCGGCCTTACTTAAATGATTGGGCTTATTGCCCATTTTGTTTTAGTTGTCATACAACTTGAACATAATGGGCCTTGTGGACCAAAACACTTTTGGGCCCCGAAACCCAAAACCAACTTAAAAGCCCAATACGAACCTTTCGTTAAATTAATTAACTAATTAATTAATCTTGACCATTTTTCAATTAAACCATTTAATTGCATATCCATTTCATTTATATTTCTTCACTTTCATCCTTACTCGGTGTACGATCCATTAGGTTCCAATTAGCGAGGCAGTGGGCGATTATTACTCTTAACGATCGATTATGAATTGAAACTACATTTCAATTCTCCCTTTAATTAAGATTAGTGTTTGTTAATCTTCAGGGCTTCGACAAACCATGAGTGACACATTGTTTGTTAATCTTCAGGGCGATTATTACTCTTAACGATTGATTATGAATTGAAACTACATTTCCTATCCAGTTACAACTACAACGCAATACAGTCATTCTCTAATACAATACTCTTAATCACATTGTTTGAATGATAGTTTGTTTCATGTCTACTATCCAATGTGATACTTCTCTATATGATTCAATTGAATATAATTTGGAAGAAATTTCCTAAGTCATATTCATATGCTTTGGCCAAAGACTCTCGAATCATATCTTAGAGTATTCTCCTTCCACCATGGAAGGTTAGAGATCCCTTGTTGTGCATTCATATGCCTACATGACTAGATAGCTTGACCCCAATAATGCCGTGGACACTCTCAATGGAATGCCTTTGACATGTTCAAAGATCAAGGACCTAACCATTAGACATCTATGATGCCTCAGGTCAAAGGACTACTTTGCATATTGCAACTTACGAGTTCTTACATGACATTTATGTTCGAACTCTCTTTTGATCGTTGTTCAGTGTACTCGATTACTCTTTCGAGCACCTATGTGTTTGTCTTAGTGTCAAACACTAAATGACTTGAGACTTGTCATACTCGCGCTTGAGTTGACATAACACATACTAACCTTAGCGGATTGTTAATGCCCAATTGGCAATCCTATGGCTAGGAACGTTTTAGGAATAAACATAAGAGAAAGGTCTCGTTAATCTAACTTACTTAAATCACTTCTCTCTTAGATCAAATACATTCCTTGGATTCCCTTATTGCTTAAACACATGATACAATAAATAGTGATTAACAATAAGCTTTGCCCTTCATTAAACATTTAATAGTTTAATACATTAAGTATTCCAAAAGCTATTACATCAAATGAGTGGCTTTGTGGGCATACATTAAGTAAAGGCAACAAGTAAATTAAGTTGTGAGTGAAATATGGATGAAAGGATAGTTAAAGTATTTTTCTCCACACATGAATCATATGCATACAAATCGATTTCTAGTTATTCTTCCTATAAACCATGAATGACAATGCCCCAAATTAATTGTGAACATCACTAATGAACTCTCAGATTTTCCTAGGTTTATTGAATTGGACTCAACGATGCAACCAAATTATTCTTCTCAAGTTTCCTAACTATGAAAAGCATGATAGAGATACATCTCAAAGATCATTAAATTTTGTGAAAATCATAAGCATTGACAAAGCATTCATAACTATGAAAACATGATACTCTTGCCAGGAATTTACGTAACTCAATCATGACTAGTAACTTTTACCACTTGCAAATATAAGTTCATAACGATTAGGTGAAATTCCCTTATATTCTAGCATCAAATCCCTACATGCAAACTAAGTGTGCACCCTTAATAAACATACAAGAATAAGTTTTCTATAAAGCAGATAAGTAAATCACATTCATGTTTTATGAAACAATAACTGGATGTAATCAATTTATATAAACTTGCCGAGTCAGAAAGCTTTTTTTGGAGAGTCTCTTTCAGTTCAGGTCTTGAATCGTTTTGGGGTTAAGCCTAAGACTAATGAATGTGTATATTTCTTCTTTATTCACTTCCTGAACAATTTATGTGCCCATTCTGGATTGAATACCTTTATGTCTTGGTAAGATTAGGGTCAACAATTTTGAATTCACCTCTTGCTAAAAAGAAACTTAGTTACACATGTTCATCATAATTGAAAAAAAATCTAAAATAAACATTGAAACTTAAAATAAAGAGAGAAAGAACCTAGAAAACTCCAGCGACTTCAATGGATGATTGCAGGTTACAGCACACTTCCCCCCCCCCCCTCTCTTATTTGCTGCAATAATGTGTGTATATAGGGTAAAGGCACAACTGAATCCCAGGAGGAAAAATATTAGGTTGTTTGAATTATTTAAGGACTCCTAGAATCAAATAGGAAGTGTTGAAATGTGATAAGGATTCCTCCTTGCAGCTGGAGATAAGATAAGATAATATTGGATAAGATAAGATAAGATAAGATAATGTTCCTTTCCAATTAGGATTCCTCTTTCTAGTGTTATTGCTTGCCTTCCAAGTCTCAACTTTAATTTCTCCAGATTTTTGCCCATGTTTAGCACCATTTAAACACCAAAAACGTTCAGCCATATGCTATCCATGCATGCTATCCAATCCAAGTCCAAAACTAATCCAAATTGCTCCATTTAGCTATTTATTGTCATATTTACCAACTGGACTTAAATAATACGAAAATAACATAAATTACCAAAATAAATGGAAATTAACTAAGTAAATGCAAAGAAATAAGACAACAAAGTCGCATAAATATGCTCCTATCAGTGTTGAGTCACATGTCATGTATGCCCTGGCACATTGAAAATTTAATGTGTTGGTGAACATTTATTTCAACGAAATTTTGATGTCTACATACACTTTCGGGCAATGCGAGATCTCGAACATTGCAGTCTAATACATGTTGGGCTAAAGTATATATAACTCCCGTAGTTATTGTATCTCCATTACCAGAAGACAATGATGGACTATGGGCAGGGCTGGTCTGTGCACCACAGGGTACAAGAACGCTTAAATTTTCGCAAGAAGAAAACCTTGCAGCATTTTTAGACATCACTACATCAATTTTTGGTCATCAAATTTTCCAAAGGACATGCTCCAAAGATTTGTCACCATCTCCATACTCAAAGAATGCCTAGTTATCACTAGTGCTAAGTTTATTAGTGTAATCCGCACTCTGTTATGTGATTAATATCCCCTCGATAGTAATAAAATAAGTCTTTTCATTTCGGAGTCAATCTTGATAGGAGCATAGTTATGCGACCTAGTTAGCTTGTTTTCTTGCATTTATGTTGTTGGTTCTTAGTTTTTTTAGTATTTTAAGCTATTTTCGTGTGTTTGTAGGTCCAAAGGGTTAATGTGGCAAATAAGTGCATTTTAGAGCCTTTTGGAGCAGTTTTGGGCATGGAATGGATAGCATAGGCTTGGAGCAAAGGGTATGGACGAAATTGAAGACCTAAGGATGCTAGGATTTCTAATTGAAGAAGGATTCCTAGAAGAATGAGGATTCCTAGAGAAATGAGGATTCCTACTCAAAGAAGGAATGTTAGCCAAGGTTTCCTACTTTGGTTTTGACCTTTCCTAATCCTAATTTATCAAGGTTCCAGCTACAAAGGAGTGTCCTAAATATGTTAGGACACTTAATTACATCTTTCCCTTTCCTTTTCATCCCTTGCCGCAACTTCCCCTTTCCTCTTTCCCTTTTTCCCTTTTCCCTTTCCCTTTGTCCTTGCCTCAACTTTCCTTTCCCTTTCTCTCTTGATTTCTGATTTTACTTAGCCTTTTCCTTGTGGATTTAAAGTTAAAATCCTTCTAAAATAGTGAAAATTTTATTTCCCTTTATGTGAACCCTAAAGAAAAGGCAAATGAAAACTGAATTTAGATTTTTGTTTTGAAAGCTAAAGTAACTTAAAATGCAAGACAAGATATATATGAATGATAGATTGATTCAGAAACGATGGAAATGGAACTAGGAATATCAATTTCACCATTACAAACCAATTTAATGAAAATTAAGTCAAAACGTATTCATCTTGAATCTGCAACTAGGGTTCGTTTTACTTATTTATGATCATCCATTTGATGTGTGGTTGTGATCAAGTACTCCTAATCTGCAACCTAGTTATGATGTTCAACTTAGAGATTACCAAATAAGAATCCATTAAGAACAAGAAAACTTCGAAGAACCAAAGAAATCACATGGCAGGATGTATGCATAGCAGTTTCTTCATTCATTCACATGTCCACCAAGATTAAGCATGATGTGTACTATAACCTTGATCAAATAATTCATAAGAAACCCTAATGGTGATCAAACATTAAGATTAACAAACAAATTATACTATAAAACCAGTGAATGAAACAAGAACACAAATTGGTAATTTCAATACTTTAAATTAATAACATATATTAGGTTTGCAAGGCTACATCAAAATTCTCAGATATGAATTTAATTACACAACATGATTACAGAATATATAAATTTCAAGATCAATATGAGTGAAATTAAATTTCATAGAAGAAACGCCCTTGAAGCAATTCTGATGTTGAACTTCTCCAAGAACAGGTGATGAGAAATATGGTTTTGTTTCGGGAAGAAAGGCTAAAGAAAGAAAAGAGAAAGAGCTCTGGGTGACCCCAAGGGGAAGCTGGAGTAAAAGTGGCTGAAACACTCTGTTTTATAATGTTAAAGAGGCTGTTACAAATTGCCAATACATTCCAGTAATTGGGCATTTAATTCCCACGTTTTTTGCTATTATTGGTTTCTTAAAAGGGCCATATTCATCTCCATATTCAATTGTACACTTTGAATCTCTCTCTACATCAGAATCCTTATTCAATTCTTCACTTTCAACACCATTTTACCTTATTTACCCTCAAATGGCTCTAAAATACAATTAACTGCACATTAATACAAAACAGAGTAAAACGCAACCAGTTTAACTCAAAAATATCACAAAGAGACTAGGAATGGATGGTATAAATGTATAAAATATATGAGTTATTGATAGGAGCATATTTATGCGACTTAGTTAGCTTGTTTCTTGGCATTTATGTTGTTAGTTCGCAGTTATTTTAGTATTTTAAGCCATTTTCGTGTGTTTGTAGGTCCAAAGGGTTAATGTGGCAAAGAAGTGCATTTTGGAGCATTTTGGAGCATTTTTGGGCATGGAATGGATAGCATATGCTTGGAGCAAAAGGAATGGATGAAATTTGAAGTTTGTGCATCATCCTCTCCCTATAATAAACCATTTTAGCACATTTATTTCACCCAACACATTCACCTACCACTACATCCACTCATTTCACCCAACACATCCACTCATTACAACCACCCAACACATTCTCCTACCACTACATCCACTCATTTCAACCACCCAACACATTCACCTACCATTACATCCACTCATTACCACCACCCACTATATCCTCTCCCTAGCCTATAAATACATTCATCCACCCTTCATCATGGGGGACATCGATCCAAAACACACACATACATCATCTACACAATTATCCACTCTTTGCCGTATTCAACACAACCTTCATCCAAACACATCCATTCATCTTCACATCCATTCCTCCATACAAACAAACCTTCAAACACTCACCAACACCATGTGCCGTAGCAAAGGAAGGGAAGGAAAGTGCTTGGACGTGCTTGCTGTCCAACTTGGATCGTTGAAGCGTTTAGTGTTTTCTTTCTTTTGTTTCTAATGTTTGAATTCATTTCCTTTCGTTTTGTTGTAAATATGAGTGGCTAAACCCCTCTTGGCTAGTGGTGATTTCAAAGCCATGATTATGTGTGCAATATAATTTGATAAATTCCAATTATGAACTCTTGAATCATGAATGCAATTAGCTTAACTATTTGATTGATAACTTATTTGTATTTGTTAATTAAGGGTCGGCACTTAATTAGCATGCATAAATTCGTTGCTAGAATATAAGGAAGTTTCACATAATCGTTACAAACTTATATTCACATGTAGTGAATGTCACTTATAAACGATCGTGTTAAGTTCAATTCCTAGCATGAGTAACATTATGTCATAGTTGCAAGTGCTTTGTCAATGCTTATGATTTTCATTAAACGTAATGCTCTTTGATTGCATCATGTAGGGAACTTTTGAAGAATGTTTTGCATTGTCGAATGATGTCATCCAATCCAATAAAACAAGGAAAATCTGAGAGTTAACTAGTGATGTCACAGTTAATTTGGAGCATTGTCATTCATAATTCAATGAAGTAGTAACTGAAAATTGAGTTATTTGCATACATGTCATGTGTGGAGAAAAAGCCTCTAGCTATCCCATCCATCATCTTATTTCTCAAATTTATTTTACAATCTGTCTAATTTTTCATACTTGTTTGTTTGTTTCAACTTCATCCAAATCAAAACCCCTCTTTAGTTTCTTGTTTCAAAGTGTTTCAAATCTGTTTTAGTTTGTGTTTTTAAGTGTTTTGACTCAAGTAAAAGTCAATTTTCATCCAAAGTCATTCCTAGTGTCTAGTTTAAGTTTATTTAGTTGTTTTAAGCTGTTTTGATTATTTTAAGTTTGCTTTCACAGGTGGTTGAAAAACCAAAAGAACAAAGTGTAGCTGCTTGTGGCGTGTGCTCAATGAATGGACATCTCACGGATAAGTGCCCTCAATTGATCGAGAACAGAGGGTGGGAATCTGCCAACATCGTGGGTTTTGGGAGCCAAAACCAACCAAGGAATGATCCGTTCTCAAATACATACAATCCAGGTTGGAAAGATCATCCAAATTTCAAATGGGGGGAGACCCAACAAACCCAACAACAAAGTGCATTCAAATAACAACCTTCGAGATTCTATCAAAGGCCGTATGCACCCGCACAACCCCAAACACAACCTGCACAAAATAACTCGGGTTCGTCTTTTGATAATGCTCAAGTTATTCAGTTACTAACTATGTTGGCGAAGGGTCAAGAAAATCAAGCCAAAGATATGCACAATTACGCCAAGGAAGTGCAAAATCAAGCTCGAGAGGTGACTGAATTGAAGAGACAGATGGGACAAATGGCTGAGTTCATGGGGCAATTTAGTAGAGAGCCAGGTAAGTTACCTAGTTCGACGGATGTGAATCCAAAGGGAGGCTTCGAATCTGCCAAAGCCATCACCTTGCGAAGTGGACAAGAAGTTGGATCTGATCCCAGCCCATCTAAATCCAATCAAAGGAAGGACGAAAAGATGCAATCTGAGGAGAAAGAGCAAGGCCTGCCCTCGGCAAGGATTGAGCAATCTTTGCCGCAGCCACCTACACACCCTAATTCGACCACCAAAGGTAAGTTGGGTTCAAATTCCATGACTTATAATTCCATTCCAACCAATGCACTATTTCCTCGCAGGTTTATGCAATCAAAGAAGGATGAGAGTGACAAAGACATCATTGACACATTTAGAAAGGTGCAAGTCAACATTCCACTTCTAGATGCAATTAAACAAGTCCCCAAGTATGCTAAGTTCCTGAAGGAGCTGTGCACTACAAGGAAGAGGGCTTCAAACAAAGAGGTGGTAAGGGTGAGAATGTCTCAGCTGTGTTGCAACGAAAACTACCTCCTAAGTGCAAAGATCCAGGCAGTTTTACAATTCCTTGTGTTATAGGAAATATTCACTTTGAATCTGCCATGTTAGATCTAGGTGCATCAATAAATGTCATGCCTTATTCAATATATGAATCTATGAACTTGGGAGAATTAAAAAATGATGGAGTGATCATTCAACTGGCCGATAGATCTAATGCGTTTCCAAAAGGTGTTTTGGAGGATGTTTTAGTGCAAGTGAATCACCTAGTCTTTCCAGCGGACTTCTATGTGCTTGAAATGGAAGACTCGAACCATTCCTCTCAATTACCAATATTACTTGGCTAACCATTCATGAAGACTGCTCGTACAAAGATAGATGCATTCAAGGGAACATTGACCATGGAATTTGATGGGGAAGTTATTGATTTCAATATTTCTGATGCTATGAGATATCCTCATGATGGTCACTCTTGTTTCTCTATTTATGTGATTGACTCTTAGGCGCAGGAATTCCTTGATGATTTGAATGAGGATGCATTTGAAAAGACTCTCACGCAAAGCATTTGACTCAAAAAGCACTTAGGCATGCACACGGCAACAACAAGGAACATCTTGCCGTGCCTATTCAAGAAGAATTGGTGGAGATGGTTGCTACCCTAGAGTTAAATCCAAGGCATATTGGTAAGTCTCCTAACCTAATTTCAATTCCCATTTCGACTAACAAGTTGCTTCCTTCTGTAATCCAGCCCCCTTCCTTAGAGCTTAAACCATTGCCTAGCCATTTGAAATATGTGTTTTTGGGAGAGCAAGAGACACTGCCCGTCATTATCTCTTCTTCACTCACTACACAAGAGGAGGACAAGTTGGTGAGGGTGCTTCGGGAATACAGAACTGCCATTGGGTGGACATTGGCCGATATCAAGGGAATTAGCCCTACCACTTACATTCATCGAATACTCTTGCAAGAAGGAGCCAAACCATCTAGATAAGCACAACACCGGCTCAATCCACCCATGATGGACGTTGTGAAGAAGGAAATCATCAATCATCAAGCTACTAGCTTGTGCCCACCCGAATCCAAACTGGGTGGAGAGTTTGTATTGACTATCGGAAGCTCAACGCTACGACAAGAAAAGATCACTTCCCGCTGCCCTTTATTGATCAAATGCTGGAAAGGTTAGCCGGTCATTCATTTTATTGTTTTCTTGATGGCTATTCGGGTTATAATCAGATTGTGATAGCTCCCGATGACCAAGAAAAGACTACCTTCACATGTCCCTTTGGTACCTTTGCTTATCGACGCATGCCATTTGGGCTATGCAACGCACCAGCCACATTCCAAAGGTGTATGGTAAGTATTTTCTCAGAATTTGTGGAAAAGATCATTGAAGTGTTTATGGATGACTTTAGTGTCTTTGGTGACTCATTTGATGCATCCTTGAATAATCTTACTCTGATCTTACAACGATGCATCGAAACTAATCTTGTCTTGAATTGGGAAAAGTGCCATTTTATGGTAAAACAAAGTATTGTTTTGGGGCATATCATATCAGAAAAAGGGATTGAGGTTGATAAATCTAAAATAGATCTTGTACGTCACTTACCCTCTCCCACTTCGGTGAGGGAGGTTCGTTCTTTTCTTGGCCATGCAGGATTTTATAGGAGATTCATCAAGGATTTCTCAAAAATCACCCAACCCCTTTGTCGTTTACTCCAAAAGGAAGTAGCCTTCGAGTTCAACAAGGAGTGTGAAACCACTTTCAAAACCCTCAAGGACATGTTGACTTTGGCCCCTATCATCATGCCACCAAATTGGAGTCTTCCATTTGAGCTAATGTGTGATGCATCCGATTATGCCATTGGTGCTGTTTTAGGCCAAAGGAGGAACAAATAGCCCCACGTCATCCACTACGCTTCCCGGACACTAAATGATGCTCAATTGAATTATTCTACCACTGAGAAAGAACTTCTTGCAGTTGTATTTGCTTTAGATAAATTTCGTTCATACTTACTTGGCACTAAAGTGATTGTATATTCTGACCATGCAGCGTTGAAGTACCTCCTCACCAAAAAGGAGGCCAAACCAAGGCTGATTCGTTGGATGCTCCTACTTCAAGAGTTCAACATTGAAATAAGAGACAAAAAGGGGAGTGAAAACGTGGTGGCTGACCACCTCAGCCGTTTGGTGCATGATGAGGACTCCTTACCCATTCTAGAGACCTTCCCCGACGAGCAATTGCTGTCCCTAGAGGTAAGTGAGCCCTGGTACGCTGATTTGGTCAATTATTTGGTCACAAAACAAGTTCCTAGCACTCTAGATAAATACAAGCATGATAAACTCAGAAATGATGCACTATTTTATGTGTGGGATGATCCATATTTGTGGAAGTATTGTCTTGACCAGATTATTCGTAGATGTTTGCACAATTCCGAGTTTAATTCAATTCTTGCATTTTGCCATAGTTATGCATGTGAGGGTTATTTTGGCACCCAAAGGACAACCCTTAAGGTTTTAGAGAGTGGTTTCTATTAGCCTACATTGTTTAAGGATGCTAGAACATTTTGTATAACTTGTGATAGATGCCAAATAACAGGTACAATCAGTGCCAAAGACCAAATGCCGTAAACCCCTATCTTTAATGTGGAGATCTTTGATGTATGGGGTATGAATTTCATGGGACCCTTTCCGCCCTCATATGGTTTTACTTATATTTTGCTAGCCGTTGATTATGTGTCAAAATAGGTGGAAGCCAAAGCCACACATACTAACGATTCTATAGTGGTGGCAGATTTTATCAAGCCTAACATCTTTTCCAGATTTGGCATGCCGACGGTGTTCATAAGCGATGGATGCTCCCACTTTTGCAATTGCACCATTGAGGCGCTATTTAAAAAGTACAATGTGAAGCATCGGGTTTCCACGCCATACCACCCTCAAACAAGTGGCCAAGCCGAAGTCTCAAATAGAGAAATCAAGCAAATCTTGGAGAAGATTGTTGGGCCAAACCGGAAGGATTGGAGCTTGCATTTAGATGATGCACTATGGGCATATCGCACTGCCTACAAAACATCTCTAGGGATTTCTCCATTTCGACTAATCTACGACAAGCCGTGTCACCTACCTGGGGAACTAGAGCACAAAGCGCACTGAGCTGTGAAAACATTCAATTTGGACTTAGATGCTGCTGGAAGGAATAGGAAGCTCCAACTGAACGGACTTGAGGAGATACGGAATGAAGCCTATGAGAATGCACGAATTTACAAGGAGAAAACAAAAGCGTTTCATGACAAAATGATTTGGGGAAAAACATTCTCAATTAGACAGAAAGTGCTACTAATCAATTCTCATCTACGATTGTTCCCTGGTAAGTTACGGTCTAAGTGGATTGGGCCATTTGTTGTCACTAATGTTTTTCCCCATGGTGCAGTCCAAGTTAAAAGCTTAAGGAACGACGACGAATTCAAAGTGAACGAGCATCGCCTGAAGCTATACTATGAGATTGATATGGGGCAGATTGTGAAAGAAATCCCACTCAGTGCCGTGGGCCCTATCTAAGCTTAGAAGGAAGTTTCGTCCGGCTGCAAGACGTTAAAGCAAGTGCTTCTTGGGAGGCAACCCATGTTTTACGTTCCTAAAAACCTTCCCTTTTCTGCAATTTTATTTTGCCATGATTGTCATTTTTATTTGTTGCTTGTTTAATTGTTTTTGGTGTGGGTTTATTTTTTAAACATTGACATATATGCAAGGTATTTTACATTAAAATTCGTTGAAAATGAACAGGAGGCAGAAAAATACAAGAGGGAGCTTTCACAAAGGCTGCTTAGGAGAAGTCTCAGTAGTCGGCGGAGCCTCAGTAGTCGACGCAGCCCCAGAAGGATGAGGTATCGGAGGTTGATCATTTGGAGCTTCATTACGTGGTACAGCCCTAGAAGACGAAGGCAAATACTGTTGGAACAAACCCATAAACCTCTGATGATCAAGTAAAATCTGACCATCAGATTCCTGCATCTGGTCAATCTTCCTCTTCATGTTTGTAGCATAGTTATGTGTAAGCTAGTGCAACTGTTTATTCTCATGCTTGAGCCCTCTAATCTCCTGTTTGAGACTTATCGCTTCAGCCGCCAATGATTCAACTTGACGGGTTCGAGCAAATAGACGTTGGGCCATATTAGACACAGAACCCGCACACTGCACACTGAGAGCCAGAGAATCCTTAACAACCAACTCATCAGACCGTTTGGAAAGTAGTCTGTTATCTTCAGGAGTGACAAGGTTCCGGGCCACCACCGCAGCGGTCATATCATTCTTCATCACCGAATCCCCAATGGTAAGATAACCAGTAGGGGATATGAAAGATGGGCGCCATATGTTGTCTAGAGAAGGCATGGATGCCTATTCACCAAGGTTCATGTCAAAACGATGGTCGGAGAGGCCAGACATTTTCAAAGGTGTTGAAGAAAGAGGAGGTCGGACAAATCGAGATCTTAGAAGTGCAATGAAGGGAGTTTCTACGGGCAGAAATTAAAGTGTGCTTAGAAACGAACTGCTTATCCTCTATAAAAATCAGCACTCGAAGGGATTTCAAAGATCGAAGAGGCAAGCTCAGAAATCAAAAAGGCCAATTCAAAAATCGAAGAGGCACTAGCTTTCTCAAAAGCTACGCTTGCTCAGAAACCACGAGCCATCCTTTATTCCAGATTTGTCCGCACTTGTCACATGCAACCTCTGCACTCGACGGAGCTCAGAACTCGAGGAGGCGAGCTCAGAACTCGAAGAGGCGAGCTCAGAACTCGAAGAGGCAAGTTCAGAAATTGAAGAGGCATCTGCTTTTCCAAACGTGTCAGCGCTTGTCATATACACACTCAGCTTTGCAGAAATCACGGGCAGTTTGTCGAAGCGCCGATTCCAGATATCAATGAGGCATCAGCTTTATCCAGACGTGTCAGTATCTGTTACATACACACTCAGCCTTACAGAAATTACGGGTAATCTATCGAAGATTTCTGGTGAAGTAGAAAGCACGTGAAGTTTAATGTTCAATCATCCAACAGTTGCCGACAAAAGTGAAAGAATAGTACCGGTTATTATTTTCTATAAATGTCGACCTTCACCCTCCATAGCAAGGCAGACATACATAACCTTCCGTCATCTCTGAGAATGCCTTCCCAACGAAGCCTCTCGAGTCACTCAGTGTTCCTTATTCCTTGGGGTACCTCTGCAAACAACTCATCCAAAGCAAAAGTATTTCATATCATGAAGGTTGAAAGCAAGAGTATCTCATATCATGCTTTCTGCCTGTCATTCTCCTTGTGGTTGTTTTCATCTGCGGGACAAGGAGAAAAAAAAGCAATCAGCCAGCACTTGGTATCAATTTTCCCATCTGGAACTGACTGCCTGGAACCCCTTCCTGATTGCTTACCTAGCACTGCTCTCGAGTACTGATCTTCAACATCTTATGCTTCCTCTTCGTCTACCACATCTGCCTGGGGAACATATAAGGGAAGTGAAAATGATACCTCAAAGCATGTGGAGACAATGTGTTAATTCATCCTCAGCTAGGGACAAGGAGAAAGAAAGCAAGAGGTGGGCACTTGGAAAGATTGAAGAAAGAAACAGACCATCACCTCTACCTCGTGCCTGCCTGTCGTGCAGAAGAAACAAGCAGAGAAGAATGCAGACTGCACAATCAAATCAACCCAGCAGAAGGAGTCTGATTTGAAACCAATGAACTCTCGCTCAGAATTTCGAACCAGTTCGAGATTAAAGTTATGGAAAGACAACAAGATCATCTATCTCCAAAACCAGATTTGCGTTCTTAAACTCTACATTGTCTGGTTTTTACTTTGCCATACTTGTCATGTTTATTCGTTGTTTGTTTGATTGTTTGCTTGTGTTTGTGTGAGTTTATGCTTGAAACATTGAGGACAATGTTCGATTTAAGTGTGGGGGGATAACCAAGTTGTTTTGCATGAAATTCGTGGGAGTTTATCACCCATTACTTCTAGTGTTGTTCCTTGCTATTTTTAAGTGTTTTTATGCTGTTTTGGAGTGTTTTAGTGTGTTTTGATATAAAAATCCGAAAATCTCATAAAATTTTGAAAAATTGTTTTGAAAAACCCAAAAAAAAAAGAGTTGTTTTTGTGTGTTTATTTGTGTCTTAGGGTACCTTCCAACACAATGATGAGGATTTGGTTTTTAATTACATGACTGTTAAAGAGAGTTATAAATATGGATGAAAATTTGATTTACTCTTTGGTGTATGCTTGGTTGTGGTTATAATTTATGAATTCACATGCAATCATAATGGAAAAATCAGTTTTTGTAACATGCTTGAAGGAAGGAACTCAAATGAACGCTACAACCTTGTGAGACTTGAGCCTAAACGTTTATCTGGAAAGTTAATAATCTTTGCATCATTGTTTTCTAAAGTCGTTGCATGATCTCATTATTCTTTGCTTGGTTGCTACTTAGAAGGCGTTTCATCATTTAGTTCCAAATGCTAGAACTCATGCCTATTTCATTCAAAGCATGCTATTGATTTGCATAACACATATTCAAGATGAAGTTGTGTACTGACCACCAAAGCCAAATTGTCGTGCCCCTATTTCATTATGTGCTTAAGTTTAACCCCGTTGAGCCTTGTTAAGCCTATGTTCTTTGTTAACCCACACTATCCTTACCTAGCCTAGTTTTAGGACCATCCATACCCTTAGTCTTAAAGCATAGTAAAGCATGACTTAAAATAAACTCCTTTTTTATCAATGTATTGCAGAGAGCAAGTGTGGGGGAAGTGATTTTTGTGTATGTGTGTGTGCCAAAGTCCTTAATAAGGCACGGGTAGAAAAGAAAAAAAAAATTGAAAAGAGTATGAAAAAGAGCTCTAAAGTGTTGTTCGTTAAAGAAAGGGTCCAAAATATTGAATTCGGCCCTAAGTGTTGCATAAATCTTCCCTTTGTATTTAAAAGTTGATTTTGCATTATAAAGTGATTTCCAAGTGTCTATTTCATTGCTTTGCTTGCTATCGCTTTAAGAACGTTTGTTATCCCTATCCTTTCTTTGTTAGCCATTACCCCTAAGCCCTGTTACAACCCTTGACTTCAATCTTGAGTGTTGTGTGTTTCAATTTGTGGAGTTCGAAATTGGTATGAGCATATGGTGTCACTGGTTCTCGCATCTAAGTAGTAGCATTCCATTCATGAGATCATATCTAAACATGCTTAATAACTCCAGAAAATTGCTTTCTTTGTTATAACATATGTGAGTCCTAGTCTTTCGTGTTTACATCAATCTTCTCACATATAACTAGTGTAGGGTGTGTAGTCAGAAAATGTGTGAAAATAGAGAGTATCTTGTAAGGAATTGAGCAAATTCTCTAAGGCATGTTACTACATTCAAAACATCATTTTAATTGGTTAATTGTGAACTAGTAAGTGGTGATTGTGATTAAGTATGTGCTCAAGTGTGAAGATGACCAAAATCTGTGGGAATGATAATTTTTAACATGTCATGTTTCATTAAAAATCCCTGAGGCAATTGTTGGAAGGACTAGGTTGTGTTTCGTTTTGTTTTGTTTTGTTTGTTTTATTTTGCTTGAGGACTAGCAAAAGCTAAGTGTGGGGGAATTTGATAGGAGCATATTTATGTGACTTAGTTAGCTTGTTTCTTGGCATTTATGTTGTTAGTTCGTAGTTATTTTAGTATTTTAAGCTATTTTCGTGTGTTTGTAGGTCCAAAGGGTTAATGTGGCAAAGAAGTGCATTTTGGAGCATTTTTGGGCATGGAATGGATAGCATATGCTTGGAGCAAAAGGAATGGACGAAATTTGAAGTTTGTGCATCATCCTCTCCCTATAAATAACTATTTTAGCACACTCATTTCACCCAACACATTCACCTACCACTACATCCACTCATTTCACCCAACACATCCACTCATTACAACCACCCAACACATTCACCTACCACTACATCCACTCATTTCAACCACCCAACACATTCACCTACCACTACATCCACTCATTACCACCACCCACTACATCCTCTCCTTAGCGTACAAATACATTCATCCACCCATCATCATGGGGGACATCGATCCAAAACACACACACACACACACACATCATCTACACAATTCTCCACTCTTTGCCGCATTCAACACAACCTTTATCCAAACACATCCATTCATCTTCACATCCTTTCCTTCATACAAACAAACCTTCAAACACTCACCAACACCTTGTGCCGTAGCAAAGGAAGGGAAGGAAAGTGCTTGGAAGTGCTTGCTGTCCAACTTGGATCGTTGAAGCGTTTAGGTGTTTTCTTTCTTTTGTTTCTAATGTTTAAATTCATTTCCTTTCATTTTGTTGTAAATATTAGTGGCTAAACCCCTCTTGGCTAGGGGTGATTTCAAAGCCATGATTATGTGTGCAATATAATTTGATAAATTCCAGTTATGAACTCTTGAATCGTGAATGCAATTGGCTTAACTATTTGATTGATAACTTATTTGTATTTGTTAATTAAGGGTCGACACTTAATTAGCATGCATAAATCCGTTGCTAGGATATAAGGAAGTTTCACATAATCATTACAAACTTATATTCACATGTAGTGAAGGTCGCTTATAAACGATCGCGTTAAGTTCAATTCCTAGCATGAGTGACATGATGTCATAGTTGCAAGTGCTTTGTCAATGCTTATGATTTTCATTAAACGTAATGATCTTTGATTGCATCTCTATTATGATGTCATGTAGGGAACTTTTGAATAATTTTTTGGATTGTCGAATGATGTCATCCAATCCAATAAAACAAGGAAAATCTAAGAGTTAACTAGTAATGTCACGGTTAATTTGGAGCATTGTCATTCATAATTCAATGAAGTAGTAACTGAAAATCGAGTTATTTGCATACATGTCATGTGTGGAGAAAAAGCCTCTAGCTATCCCATCCATCATCTTATTTCTCAAATTTATTTTACAATCTGTCTAATTTTTCATACTTGTTTGTTTGTTTCAACTTCATCCAAATCAAACCCCCCCCCCTTTTAGTTTCTTGTTTCAAAGTGTTTCAAATCTATTTTAGTTTGTGTTTTTAAGTGTTTTGACTCAAGTAAAAGTCAATTTTCATCCAAAGTCATTCCTAATGTCTAGTTTAAGTTTATTTAGTTGTTTTAAGATGTTTTGATTATTTTAAGTTTGCTTTGAGTCTTGTGAGCCTTGTTAAGTGTTTTAAAGTTTAGTTTTATGTTTTTGAGTCAGTTTAGAGGTTATTAGCAAGCCCTCCTAATCCCCGGTCTAGAACGATCCCTACTTATACTTATACTACAATTGTCAAAAGAGGGTTAAATTTGTGTGTTAAGTTAATTTTCGCATCAGTTATCACCGCTATACTATCCTTATATTTGCACTCGAAAGGAACTTCAACAGGAATAAAGGCCACAGTAGGCCGAATATAAAGTGCTTACACAAGCTCTGCCAGCTGGCACTACTAACAAACTCTCCTAAATACCAGCATATGAGTATCTTTTAACTAATTAGGTCACTAATTATGATTAGTTTGATCATAATCATGACATTGCCTACCCTTCAAGAACAACCTTGCCCTCAAGGTTACAACCAAAAATTGAAACTACAACTTTGAACAACTGAAATAACAACTTAAAACTAGAAATTTGGAAACTGTGACACAAACTGTTCAAAATCTTCCCAAGTAGCTTCATTCTCATCCTTGCCAGTCCATTGAATCAGCAGTTGCACTCCTGCAACATTTCCCTTCTTGTACATTCTTCGCTACAACACTGCTACAGGATCTGTGTGAACCATTCCATTTTCAGTGACATGTGGTAATACTGGAATCAAAGTAGCCCTGTTTGCTAGATGTTTTTTCAAGCAACTAACATGGAAAATAGAATGGATCCTACAACCATCAGGCAATTGAATCATATAAGCCATTAGACCAATTCTTTCCTTCACTTCAAATGGTCCATAGTACTTAGGATGCAGTTTGTGGTATGAATGAGAAGCAAGGGATTGCAGCTGATATGGCACCAATTTCAAATAGACCCAGTCACCAACCTCAAACTCCCTTTCACTCCTATATTTATTAGCCTGCAATTTCATTCTATTCTGAGTCCCCGTTAAATTGAATTTGAGCAAGGATAACTACTTATCCCTGGTCAATAGTCCTTGTTCCACCACTTCCAACTTTGATATCCCCACTTCATAAGAAACTAAGTGTGGTGGTGGATACCCATAAACCATTTCAAATGGTGTGAACTTTGCAAAAGTGTGGAAAGAGGTATTGTAGCTTCACTTAGCCCAAGGGAGCCATTGTAACCACTTTTTAAGCTGACTACTTGTAAAACATCGTAGATATATCTCCAAGCACCTATTAACCACCTTTTTTGACCATCTCCTTTAAGCCATGGAGTTTGAAAAATTCTTTCCAAAAAGAACTAAGAAACACAACATCTCCATCACTAACTATAATGGTTGGCATCCCATGTAGCTTAAACACTTGCTCCACAAACTTTTGGGCCACAATGGCAATAGTATAAGGATGAGATAAAGCTATGAAATGTGCATATTTTGTTAATCTATCAACCACAACCATGATGGAAGACTTCCCTTTACACGTAGGTAATCCTATCACAAAATCCATACTGATATCTACCCATACTTGCTGAGGTATTGGAAGAGGTTGGAGTAACCCAAGAGAAGAAACAATTTCATATTTATTTTGTTGACAGGTTCTACATTGAGCCACCCATGTTTTAATGTCCTTCTTCATTCCCACCCAATAAAACCCATTTTTAATTATTTGGTAGGTCTTAAGAACTCCTTCATGACCTTCCATTGGAGTTAATTGATGCTCCTCGAATAACTTTTGTCTCCAGGATGATGTAGGACTAATGACAATTCTTGATTTGTACCTAAGAAAGCCATTATCAACTTGGAACTTAGGAAATTGAGGATTCAAGCTATTAACTCCAGTAGTGGCAGTGGTAAGAACCTCTTGAATTCTTTGAGAAATCCATTCATCATGTTCATTATTCCTCCTCAACTCATCCATCCAACCAAATTAAGGATAAGTAATAGCTTTGCATTCCAGAATTTCTTCTTCTTTCTCATTAGAATCCATAGGCAAAGAACTAGAACTAGGTAGTCTAGATAGAGCATCAGCTACTACATTCTCAACCCCATGTTTATATTGTATCTCATAGTCATAACCCAACAACTTAGTCACCCAGTTTTGCAGGAATGGTGTGTTATCCCTCTGATTCAAAAAGAATTTGATAATGTCATGATCAGTTTTGATTACAAAGTGGCGGCCCTGCAAGTAATTGTGTCATTTCTTCATTGCATTCACAATGACAATAAGAATTTTTCAAACTCCATGTCTCAAAGCTGTGCATGATTTCAGGATACCACCCACAAAGTGATGGTCAAGCAGAGGTGGTTAATAGGTGTTTAGAGACATATATGTGATGTTTTACAAGTAGTCAGCCTAAAAAGTGGTTACAATGGCTTCTTCGGGCTGAATGGAGCTACAATACCTCTTTCCACACTTCTACAAAGTTCACACCATTTGAAATGGTTTTTGGGTATCCACCACCACACTTAGTTTCTTATGAAGTGGGGACGGAAAAGTTGGAAGTGGTGGAACAAGGACTATTGGCTAGGGATAAATTGTTGTCTATGCTCAAAACCAATTTAGTGGTGGCTCAGAATAGAATGAATTTGCAGGCTAATAAACATAGGAGTGAGATGGAGTTTGAGGTTGGTGACTAGGTCTTTTTGAAACTGGTGCCATATTAGCTACAATCCCTTGCTTCTCATTCATACCACAAGCTGCATCATAAGTACTATGTACCATTTGAAGTGAAGGAAAGAATTGGTCTAATAGCTTATAGGATTCAATTGCCTGATGGTTGCAAGATCCATTCTGTTTTCCATGTTAGTTTCTTATGCTTACTGAGAAGCTCAAGAGTAGTGTGCAAATGTTGCAAATGCTCTTTCCAAGACTTGTTGTAAATTAGGATATCATCAAAGAGGACTAGTATGAATTTTCTCAGTTGAGCTTTGAAAACATCATTCATTAAACTTTGAAAAGAAGCAGGGGCATTAGTTAGCCTAAGTGGCATAACTAAGAACTTATAGTGCCCCTTATGAGTCCTAAAGGTTGTCTTTTCCACATCTCTAGAATCCATTCGAATTTGATGGTAGCCCGATCTTAGGTCAAGCTTTAAAAAGTACTTGGCTCCAAATAACTCATCCAATAAGTCATCGATCAAGGGTATGGTATATTTGTCTTTGATTGTCAAGGAGTTGAGTTCCCTATAATCCATGCAAAGTCTCCAGGTATCCTCTTTCTTTCTAACCAATAGCATTGGAAATGAGAATGGGTTGTGGCTTGAGAATAAAACCACCTTGGAGTAATTCTTGCATTGCTTTCTCTGTCTCAGTTTTCTGCAAGGGACCATAGTGGTATGGCCTAATATTTGGTGGCTAGGCTCTAGGGACCAGTGGAATTCAATGGTCATGTTCTTTTTGAGGTAGCAGTGTAGCAGAAACCATAAAAAACTTCTTAAAAACCCTACAACAATGCTTCCAGCTCACTGAGTTGTGTACTGTCTAGTGTGAGTTCTTCCTTCTTGTTGGCATCCGTAAAATAAAGAAACATACCCAAGTTCAAATTACAAAATTCCTTGTCAAGCTGCTGAAATGTAATCTCTTGCACAGGTGGTGGTTTAGGGTCTCTGTGATACAATTTGAACTGGTTTTGCCCTACAAAGAATTCCATTGTGAGCAGTTGAAATTCCCATAACACAAGACTCATTGTAGAAAGCCATTATACTCTAAGAACCACACCACACCCTCCTCATGGTAGAGAATAAAGGGTGGAAAAGCACTTATACCCCCCAATTTCCAAGCCTACCTCTCTGAAGTAACCTTGACTTCTTACTTTGCCTCCATCAGCTGTCATCACATCAAAGGGCTTGGTTTGGTTAAGCTGCCAACCTAAGTGTTTCTGTCACAGCCCGTCCCGGGATTTTTATATCTGGGACGTGAATTGACGTAATTACCCTTGGCGGGCATTAAGGTACGTGTGTGTGTGACATTATTTGAATTAATTTTGTAAGTGTTGGGATTAAACTTTTGGAATTTGAATTTTTGTGGTTAGGGATTTGGATGGATGGTGAGGATTGTGTTGGGCCACACAATCACACACACACGCACTCCCTGTCTTCTCTCCCTCTCGTAGCACTCTCTGTCTCTCTCCCTCGACCTCACACACACACACACCCAATGTGTACGGCACACACCCAAACCCTCCAAAAACTCGACGGATCGAGGCAACCAAGGTATGCATCTTCATCCTTTCGACGTTCTGAGTTCATTGGTACTAGTTTTAGGAAGTGAAACCCTCGAAATCACGGGAAACCCGAACCTCCATTTTTGAGTTACTGTTCATGCACACGTAAAATGTCGTCTTTCAGGGAATTCTAAGCTTGTAGTGAGCTTAGTGAAGTCCTAAGGAGGCTCGGAGTACTTCGTTTGAAGGATTTAGACGTCGGGATCACGTGGTTCCATTTTGGCCGAATTTCTTGGGAATTTTCCGGTGAGATTTCTTGATTTTTAGAGCCTTAAGTGATTCTACATGTTTGGGGCTTCAATTTGATATAAAATACGAAGAAATTTGGTGAAAAACGAAGGAGAACAAGAGGTTTTAAAATTGGTCGGAAAACGGTCGCCGGAAAAACCAGTCCGGCGACCCAAGGAAGAAGAAGGGCGCGTAGGCCCGTGCCACGTGCGGCGCGTGGGGGCGCGTGGCACATCAAAAAAATAATCTAAAAATATGACGACGTTCGTGACGTCGAGTAGATCACTGTGGTATATTCATATACCCAAATTGAGTACCGTATGAGAAAGTTATTACGATTATTGGTTAGGTGCTTTAAATAATGTTTTATAGTTTTCGCATTTAGGTGAAAATGTGAATTGACGATCCGACCGTTGGATCGTCACCAAACTTTGATACGTTGTAATACGTAATATTTGAGGATTATTGGAACTTACGGATTGGGAATCCGAGTTACGGATCTTCCAGAATTGGAGTTGTAAGTTCATAAAATAAAATGTTAACAGTCACTTAGTTTTGGAAATTGACGGAGATCCGACCGTTGGATGGTAATGAAATTTCAGGATGTTGTCCTAGAGATATACTGTGGACCTCTGGAAGTTATGGATTTAAAATCTGAGTTGCAAATCTTTCGGATCGAACTGCGTAGTGATGTGTTTTATATAAGTTATATTCTATCGATATGATTTCTGAGGTTGGATTTGATTATTGTTCTAGGCGGCGATCGTCATGACGCCTTGATGTGTTGTGCTAGGGAGTTGTAGGGCGAACTCCAGGTGAGTGGGCAGTTTTGTTTTCGTATTACCTATATACTATTGAGTTTTCCCAGAAATTGAATTTAAATGAAAGTATGATTTAAAATGCCATGGATAGATTTATATGAAAAGTATGATTTGAAATGCCATGCATAGAAGTATATGAAAAGCATGAATTGATGTATGATGCATATATATATGTGAATTGGTGCTGTGGACGCACAGGTAAGTATCAGGTGAGTTTTATATTATTCATGTGCATTGTTGATGTGTATATTGTGGATAGCTCATAACCTGCAATCATGGTGTTAGTGCTTATATTATTCACCACACCGCACGCTCGTCTTGGATCCAAGTAGGTGGATGTTGTACAGACCAAGTGAGGGTTCCGACATGCTAGTCGTATAGATTACTAGATGTGATTCCGACTAGTGGGTGACCTTAGATTATGTGCACAGATGATTGATGAGAGAAGCACTAGAGCGTATTATTACACCATCCATGTCGTACAGACTACTTCAGGTAGTTCCGACTTATCTGCAGTGTAGTGCCGTACAGGTCATCGAGGTGACTCCGGTTGGATTGGATGTTGAGCTATGGAATTAACTGTACAGGACCAACTGCAGGGTCTCCGGTTAATTCAACTTTTCACCTGTTACATTGATGCATCATTTATTTTGTTTTCGAAATTAAAACATGGCATACTTTCGGGTTTTAACGAAAAATTGATGATTCGAGATTTATGAAAAGTATTATGTTATTATACTATTTTCTGGGAAAAGTATACAGGTTTTACAGTGAGGGGTTAGAATTATTTTTGGCGAAATGTTTTTGAAAAGCTTGGTTTTACTGACCCACTCAATTTTGTTTTTCGCCCCTCCAGGTTCTTGATAGCAGAGTTTTGGTGGCCACGAGGAATCGAACGGTATTCTGACAGAATTCACAAAAGTAGGACTCACCCTCGAGGGTTTCCATTTTAATAATTGTATTTTAAAAGCTTCCGAACTGTGTAAATGGTTACGTCACTCTCATGTGACGGCCAGCATGCCCTCCTTCGGGATGGGGTGTGTCAGTTTCATTAGTCCAGAGTCCACAAAATTATGTGTGCTGCCAGAATCTAGTAAAATCCTAACTCGTTGATTGTTCACTAAGCCACCCAATTTTCATCATAGAACCATAATTCTCCCCCAGCTTTCTTGCGCTGCACTTCAACATAAGTCAACTTCTTGAAAGGAAGTTCTACTTGCCTATTTCTGGGAATGGCATGTGGTAAGGTTGGTGGTGTAGGTGCAGGTTTAATAGGCTGGGCAAACTTAGTGGTGAAAGACTTGAGCTCAGACAATTTTTTATCTAATTGAACAACATGTGCAATTGCTTCATGAACAGTAACATGCTTAAATAATTTGACATAAAACTTTAATGTACGCCTCAATCCCCCCAGGAAACAACTCTTAAGTAAAACATGACCTAAATCAGAAGTTCGATTGATTAACCTTCAAAATTCAGCAATATAGTCCTTGAGAGTACTTGTTTGTTTCAGTTTAAACAAGGATCAGCACTATCCTCGAATTTAGAAGGGTCAAACTCCTGCAGAAAGCCTTAGTGAAGTCTGGCCTGTAGGGAGTGGAATTGATACAATCAAACTAGCAGAAGCCTTGCAGTGCCTTGCCTTTAAGATGAAAAGAGGTTGTAATAACTTTTGAGGCATCCGGTGTGTTGTAGTAGTGAAACATCTACTCTACTTTGTAAATCCAGGCGAGTGGATCATCGCCGTCCATGTAACAATGAAAGTCAATCCTCGGTTGCCATTAAGGACGTGGAAACAAAGCACCGAACTCACACATCTCGTGACGGAGTTGGCGTTACGGTTCCAGATCTGGAAGATCGGCTTCATTAGCATTAACCAGAGTGTGCACCAAAGTAGTGTCAGAGGAGGATGCAGGCCCACCCTCATAGGAGAGTTCGTGACAGAACTAGTCAAAGCAGGCCATCATTTTTGCATCGAGTGTTTCAGAGAGAGATGAAATCGTAGCTTGAATTGCAGAGATTGAGGATTCCAATGCTGCAACGCACTTATCCACGACTGAGAAATGAGCGGTGGTGGTGTGTCATGGAATACAAGGGAGGGTAATCTATAAGAAATTGGATGATACCAATGATACAACCTGATTCGACCTTAACCAATTGCACGGGTTCAATGGAAGAGGAGTATGGAGAAAGAAGACGAACCTGAGCTTCCAATATATTTTTGATATATTAATATTTTAATTCAAATGACCGTTGGGGAATAAAGGCCAGAATAGGCTGAATATAAAGTGCCCACACAAACTCTACTAGCTTGCACTACTAACAAACTCTCCTAAATACCAGCATATGAGTATCTTTTAACTAACTAAGTCACTAATTATGATTAGTTTAATCATAATCATATGGGAGGTGTATTTTATGGAGGTGAGTGAATAAGCAAAATCATGGTGTATTTTAGTATAAAGAAGAAGCTCCCACCAAGATAGGAAAGGACATTATGATGTGAGATATATGATGCTATATCAGTTGTCTTTTCAACTCTCTTGCGTTTCCTCCTCTTCATAGCTTTCTTTCTACGGAATTGACTACCAAATCGCAATGACTTTGAACCAAATTCTTCCAAAGTAAATTGGTCAAGTCCTGTATGTCGTTTTTCATCATATGCTACTTCTAGATCTCTAAAATACTTTAGTGCTAGTGATCCAATTTCTTTAATTCTCAACTCCATCCATTTGTAGTGCCACATTATAGGACGTATAAAGTTCCTCCAGTGATTTGTCAACTTCTTCTTCCTGAAATATAAACACAGGCAGTTGGGTTATTCATGTGAGGGGTTATGCTATTTTGTTGTGAAAATATATAAGCACTCAAATTAAACCCTCTTTTGACAATTGTAGTATATGTATAAGTAGGGATCGTTCTAAACTGGGGATTAGGAGGGCTTGCTAAAACCTCTAAACTGACTCAAAAATATAAAAACAAAGTTAAAAACATTTGAATAGACTCAAAGGACTCAAAAAAAGTTCACAAGACTCAAAACAACTTAAAAACACTCAAAACTGCCTAAAAACACCAACTAGGCAGTTTCTGACTCTAAACACAACTTTGGATGAATTTAGGCTTTTGGCTTGACTTAAAACACTTAAAAACACAAACTAAACAGATTCTAACTAATTAGACACTCTAAAGTAAAAGGGGGATTTGGCTTTGGACGAAAATAAAGTGAAACAAAACAAGAAACTAAACTAGGCAGATTTGCACGAATTTGGTTTAATTAAATGGATGATGGGCTAGCTAGTGGGTCTTTCTCCACACATGACACACTTGCATACAAAACGATTTCCAGTTGTTTTTCAATAAACCATGAACCTCAACACCCCAGATTAATTAGGTACGCTTAAATTAATCTTCAGATTTTCCTTATGTCATTGAATTGGATGGGAATAGCGCATCGCAATCAAATTATTCTTTAAAAGTTCCCTACATGAAAGCGCATAATAGAGAAACAATCAAAGATCATTAAGTTTTATGAAAATCATAAGTATTGACAAAGCATTCGTAACTATGATGAACATGATACTCCTGCTAGGAATCTACTTAACGCGATTGTGACTAGCAACCTCCACTACTTATGAATACAAGTTCATAACGATTAGGTGAAACTCCCTTGTATTCTAGCATCAAATTCATGCATGTAAACTAAGTATGCATCCTTAATCCACAAACAAGAATAAGTTATCAATCAAACAGTTAAGTAAATTGACTCACAATTCATAGAATCACAACTGGAAGTAATCAATTTATATTGCAAATATGATCATGGTTTCGAATTTCCCCCTAGCTAAAAGGGGTTTAGTTCCTCATGTTCGCAAAACAAAGATACATAAATTTAGACATTGAAAACAAAGAATGAAAACACCTAAAAACGCTCCAGCAATCCAACTTGAATGGCAAGCACGTCCAAGGGTCCTCCTTCTTCTCTTTGTTGCGGCACAAGGGTTTGGATGAAGGTTTGTACGGTAGAATGGCTGTAAGTATGTATGGTGGTCAATGGATGTGAATGGGTGATGTTGATGGGTGTGGCTAGAGTGTATGGAGATGGTTGATTGTGTAGAATGGTGGATGATGATGAATGGTGCGGCTAGGTGATTTATTTATAGGGCTAGGGTACTCAGAAAATAATAGGAAAGGTTTAGAACTTAGCTAATTTATCCTATAAGAATTAAAAGTCGGATATTAAAGAGAAAAGGAAAGGGATATGCGGCAAGGGAAGGGAGAGGCCTTTCAATTGAAAAGGGAATGTGATTTGGTGCAGGAAATAGGAAAGAAAGGCTCTCCCTTGCACAACAAGGAAGAGAAAGGGAAAGGAGAGGTGCGGCATCCCCTTTGTAGCTGGGATTAGGTCTTCTAGAACTTATATTAAGTGTCCCAAAGTATTTAGGAACCTTAATTATGGCTGAAACCTTTGTAGATTAGGATTAGGAAACTTTGACTTGATTAATCCTTCTTCTTCTTGGATTTCTTTTCCTTCCATGACTTGAATTAATTTTTCTTCATCTCTTTAGCTGATTCCTAGCTTTTCAATTTCGTCCATCTATATTGCTCCAAGCATAAGCTATTCAATTCATGCCCAAAACTGCTCCAAAAGGCTCCAAAAGGCTCCAAAATGCACATTTTTGCATACTTTGTCCTTAGAACCTGAAATTGCACGAAAATGACTTTAAACACTAAAATAACTAAGGAATAGCAACATAAATACACAAGAACAAGCTAACTAAGTCGCATAAATATGCTCCTATCATATTTCCCAGAAGTACATGCCGGAAAATGACACAGAAGTATCAAACTCTGATGCATGTCTATGCTTACATACTTTTAAAATTGGGGAGAGAATGTTTTCCCAGTGTTTATGGTTGTAAAAAAAAAAGAACCTTAGATTGGATAATTGTTGCACCATCTAGAAAGGAAACATTATTCATGATTAAGAAACCCATAAAAATTATGCACAAGATGTACAGTTGCACTTGCTCTAACCATCTTATTTTTACTTAGCAAGTTACTTAAAAGGTAAGAAACCAACAAGTTTTTAGTTGTAAATTTTCACGGTTAGAATTTAGATTGTTCCAAAATTAAACACACTAGCCAAATCAAGATGTGCATAATACGAGGGGTTTCATCGTGTCATTCCAAAGATTGAGTCTAGTACAGTTAATCATGTGTGAGCTAGCATGCATGTTACGGCTTGCAAGGTACAAACGGAAATCACAAGTAACTAGATATAAACTAGAAATAACAAATTACAAAGAGTGAAGGAGAAGCTGGCCCACAGACACCTAGTTTGAATTGCACTGGTAAATGCATCAAAAGCAGATGTCAAAGCATTATCGTCAAACAAGTGGGACTGCACTGCACCTTCTTCACAAAGTCGGAGGTGGATTGTCTACCCTCCCATTTCCATACTCTTCCCATCCCCTCCTATTTTGTGTGGTCACGGTTAAGCCACATCAACATTTTATATTCTTATTATTTTTTGTTTTATTATTTTTATAAAAAAATCAATATAAAATGTTAACGTGGTTTAACCATAACCACACAAACAGGAAGGGATGGGAAGAGTATGGAAATGGGAGGGCAGATAATCCACCCTCCCACAAAGTCCAGAAAAATTGTCAATGTCGGACATAGTGTCAGCCAATGAGGTTGAAAATCCATCGATTACATCAGGATCGAGGTGGTCAGTTTCAGGCTGCTGAGTGCTGTCATGGTTACCGTATTTCTAAGAAAAGAAAAGTTTAAATATCATAATCTCACTCCATCTAATATCGAGACATTTTATGATAAAACTCCACACTTGACAGATAGGGTTTAGGGTTTAGTTAGTAATTACCAAGTTGCAAACAATATCGATGTTGTTGGAAGTGGGTCCTCCGCCCGTCTCTCTGATCGTTCTACATGATATTAGAGCTAGAGAGTGGGCTTGTGCACCCATGTGACGAGTGAGTCCTATTGGCTCCACCTGGCTGTTGATGTGTGGATCTCTCATGTATGACCCACTAATGGGGTCCCACGTGAGGGGACGTGTTGAAATATCTCACATCGACCGTATATCTGAGAAAAATAAGAGTTTAAATATCATAACCCTACTCCAACTAATACCGAGGCCTTTAGTGATAAAACCCCACACCTGACGGATTGTGCACTTGATAATTATCAAGTTGAGAATAATATCGGTGTTTTTTGAAAGTGGGCATTCGGCCTGTTTCTTTGATAATTCTACAACTTTTGGGTTGATAAATGGTTTACAGTCACGGAGTTGATGAGCCTCCATGAATGGTTGGGCAGGAACCATAGCCTCCAGCTGAGCTCGGTTTTTATGACATTAATTTACGAATGCTTCCGATAAATCAAACATACCAACAGATTCAGGTGTAGAACAAAATAAAATGCAACAAGAAAATCTTTCTTTCTATATTTTATATATATATATATATATATATATATGTATTAACGTTGGAATATCAAAAGTTTAGGTCATTAGCATAACAGACATGCATAATTGACATACACAGATAGAGAGGTAGAGAGAGAGTACCAGTGAGTGGGAGTGAAACTGGGAGTGAGGAACTGAAGACAGAAGGTGGGAAGTCACGGCCGAGGAAAGCCAGTTGGGAGTGATGAGTGAGTAACGTTGTAAAAACCTGAACACAAATGACACGATGGGCTCTAATTCCTAATATTTCCTAATTTACCACTTATTCCTAGACAGAGGTAAAGTCTTCCCGCTTTTGCTAACACGTGTGAGCGTGCCTTTTTCATTTGTTAGCTAAGCTATTTTCATGTTTGCGAGAGATCTTTCAAGTTAACCAAAAGACAAGGTGGCAGATACTAGGTGTTATAATATAAATGTCATGATTAATATGTCGATTTTATACTCTTCTATTCTTGGTGTGTTTTGGTAATTATTTTGGTGAGATTTTGATACTTTTTTTTATGTATTATCAATTTAGGACGTACGAATCATTTTTTAGCATAAAGTAATCAAACATTTAATTTTTTAATGATTCCAATTGGAGCGGGTTCGTGATTCTGTCAAGAAAGTTATGTCAAAATTTTAGAATTTCGTCCCGAAACATATGACCGTGACAAATTATTTTATATCTGGCTCGCAGTGCTGGCAGATTGGGCTGCAGAGCTTATTTGCGACTTTGGGCTAGAAGATGATGAATTTTGGACTTGGGCTCTTCTTGGAACTTGAAGAGGAGGTCCTAATCTTAAATTCAAAACGTTTTGGGCCTATTTTGAAGTCCTGAAGATCCACAAACGTGACTATTTATCTGCTGGGCAGATTTCCCAATTAGATTTTGATTGTATTTTTAAGTTATTCTTTTATTATTTTGTTTCCTAATTTTTAGAAGACCTTTTCTAGGAGGATTTCAATTTGTAGTAGTACAAGTAAGGCTATTTAGCCATTAGGGTTCTCTATGCGACATTGGGAGAACTTAGCGAAGTTTTGGTGAATTTCAAACTTTTTACCTATAAGGTGTTTTCAATCTGTTTCTACTTATTGATATTTTCTTTGGTTTTTAATATGAGTATGTGTATCTAATTCCTTTTGCTAGGGCGAGGCTATGAGCCTTAGCATGAATATGTGATTTTATTAATTTACTTATGAATGGATGCATCTTGCTTCAAATTATTAATTACTGAGTTTAAACTATCTAATTAGCTTAATGCTTAGCTACCATTAGAGTAATTAGACAAGTAATTTGTTGCAATTTCTGTTAGAACATCACCCTGAAATTGAGGAGGGCTTCTTGTAATTAGTAATTGTATGCTCACTTAAGGTGAACATCACACTCTTAAGGGTTGCATGGTTTTTCAAAGGGTTTTCAAAAAACTTAATGGCTCTTGCATGTTTATATTTAATCTGAACATCACATACATGTTACAGGTTAGATATACGTTTTCGCTTGAACGTCATGAGGAAAATATGCATTAGGACAACCTAACCTTCAAAGCATTATGTGGAAATTCATAAGTGAAGGAATATTTTGTGAAAACATGTTCATTTAAACAACATCTATAAGCATGCAATTAACAATTAAAGGCGGAATCATGCTTGCATGCACTTAAAAACAAAACATTAACCATGAAATTCAAAGCCTAGTAGATTGGTGAACCAAGACTCAACTCAAATCAAGGTGAGTTGAGAAATATATACCTTTGTAGATTCCTCTTTGCATAAGCAAAGGCTAATCACCCAAAGAGAGGGCCTTCATTCCTTGCATCTAAAATCTATGGATTTGGATGGATGAAAAGGTTTCTCCAAGTTCCCAAAATTGAGAACCTCTAAGTCTCCACACCAAGGAGAGATTGGAGAAGAAAATGAGTGACCTTGGAGTAGTTAGTATGGCTAGATACACCCTCCAAGGGGCCGGCCTCTTTAGAGAGAAATGGAGAGACATGTTCTCTCCAATTTTCTCCAAAACAAACCCTTAATGAATTTTTGGCTATAAAGTCATATTTATACCTTAATTCATTGGAGTGGCAAAGTTGTAAATAAGTCCAAAACCCACTCCAAAACCAAATGGCCGGCCATGGGATATTATTGGCCTAATTGGGCCTTTGTGAATCATCATTCATTAAGTTGTCATACAACTTAAGTCAATGGACTTGACGTTCGAAGCCCATTGGGCCTTGAGGTCCAAAACTATCCCGAGGTCTTTAACGAACTTTATTCGTTTGATTAATTAACATATTAATTAATCCTTGCCATAAATAATTAAACCATTTAATTATTCTTACTCATCTCCATTGTTTCTTCAATCTCCACCTTACATGGTGTACGATCCATTAGGTTCCTTTTAGCGAGGCAGTGGGCGATTAAAACCATTTTACATCGATTGTGAATTGAAACTTACTTTCAATTCTCCCTTTAGTGATTACACACGTTTAGGGCTTCCACAAACCATGAGTGATACCTAGCAGTATATCATGGTTACCCAAGCTAATCAGAAGAGGTGGAGAACCTATTCAGTTTAGGATTACAAATGCAATACGGTCTTTCTCTAATCTAATACTCTTGACCACATTGTTTGGTTTGATAGTTTATTTATTCATGTCTACTATCCAATGTGATTCGTGTTCTTATATGATTACCATGAATGTGATTTAGAACGACTTTTCTAAATCTCATTCATACTCTGGCCAGAGGTTCTAAATCATATCATAGAGTATTCTCCCTCAAGCGGTTTGAAGGTTAGAGATCCTTTGTTGCGCATTCACTTGTCTCCATGGCTAAGTGGCTTAACCCCAATGATGTCGTGGACACCCCGATGGGGTGACTTTGACATAATCAAAGATCAAGAACTTAACCACAAGACAACTGTGATGCCTCAGGTCAAATGACTACTTTGCATTATCCCAACCATGAGTTCTCATGTGACATGAATATGAGAACTCTTCGTTGATCGTGTTCAGTGAACTCATTCTCTATTGAGCACCTACGTACTTGTCTTGATGTCACACACACCAATGACTCGAGACTCGTCACTCTCCCTAAGAGAAGACACAGCACGTACTGATCTTAACGGACTGTCAATGCCCAATTGGCAATCCTATGATCAGGAACGTTTAGGATGTGTCTACGAAAGAATGGTCTCATGAATCTAACTTCTTTAGATTGCATTCTCCCAATCACATATTCCTTGGACTTATCGTTTAAGCATATAACATTTATATGAGATGGCTCAAACAATAATATTTGCCCTTTATATTTAAACTAGATTAGTTTAACATGTGAAATGTCCGTAAAGTATCATCATATGATTGGCTTTAGGGCACATTTCCAACAATAAGTAATTGGTAAAATTGCATAGAATTGTTAATGGTGACGGCTAAAACCTAGTCTTTCCCCTAATTGTTTTCTTCTAAAAAAAAAAGTTTTTCTTGCTTAGTTACCGTTTTCTGCAAATTTTCAGATTTCTTTTAATTTTTATTTTAATCCTTTAAATTTCAAAATCTCAAGTTTTTGCTAAAATCTGTTTTAATTAATTCAGGGTTAGTTTAATTACAAATTACTCATTCAATTATTGTGGAGAACAACCTTGCATGAGCGATTATATTACAATTAACTTTATTTGTGCTGGTAATAAGAATCCTATCAGTAGACCTAAAAGAGTTTTAAGTTCACTAAGGGTATGTTTGTTTGCCTTCACTAGCATTCCTTGGACTGGACTCGACTAAATGATAGTCCAGTCTGGAGTTTCTTATTTACATGGACAAGAGTTAATGAGACTAAAGGACTCGCCCCGACTGAACGCCTCGTTAGCCGTTCTTAGCGAGAGCCCTTGATTTTGAGCGGACTCCTAGTCTTGTCCTCTCTCGTAGCTGATCCATCTGTCTTCTTCTCTTTTGCACCTTCGCCATCTCCCATCTCTTTCATGACTTCGCCATCTCATCCGAGTTCAAGTAGGACGAAGAGGTTCTCAGCGACGACGGAGAGGCCTCCCCTAACCTCAAACTCTTCGTGGGTCACTTTCCCTTCAGTGTCGATAGCGCTTAGCTCGCTGGTATCTTTGAGAGTACTAGAAATGTCCAAATGGTCGAGGTAATTCTTTGTTTTCACTGAAAATTTTGTAAATATTACTTGAAATTTGGGTGAAAAGTGAAATCGGTTGTTGCTGGTTTAATGTTTTATGGGTTAAATTTGGAGGGTTTTTAGCAGGTGATATATGATAAGACGACCGGAAGAAGCAAGCAGAGGATTTAGGTTTGTGACTATGTCAAGTGTTCAAGAAGCTCAATCTACTGCTCGCCGGCTAAACGACTATGTAAGTCTTCATATTTAAGTCTAACCATTTGCTGATATTTTCTTATATATGCGAAAGTTTGTGAAATTTTGCGAATTGGTACTTTATTTGTAATCGTATTTATTAACATTCATTTGTTGAAACTTGCTTGAGATTTGTCTTACTGAAGAAATGTTTGATGGAGCTTAGTCTCTGGCCTGTCGTAGTGTGCATTTTTTAAGGCATGTTACTACTTTCAAATGTTGTTTTAATTGATTAAATGCGAGCTAGTGAGTGGTTACTGCGATTAAGTATAAGCTCAAGAGTAAGGATAGCTAAAATCTATGTGAGTAGTGATTTTTAACATGTCATGTTTCATTGGAAATCCCTGAGGCAATTGTTGGAAGGTTTAGGTTTTGTTTTGTTTTCTTTGTTTTGCTCGAGGACTAGCAAAAGCTAAGTGTGGGGGAATTTGATAAAAGCATATTTATGCGACTTTATTATCTTATTTCTTTGCATTTACTTAGTTATTTTCCATTTATTTTGGTAATTTATGTTATTTTCGTATTATTATAGGTCCAGTTGGTAAAGATGACAAAAGATAGCAAAATGGAGCAATTTGGAGCAGTTTTGGAGCATGCAATGGACGTTTTGGTGTTTAAATGGTGCTAGATATGTGCTAAAATCTAGAGGAATTAAAATTGAGGCTTGGAAGATAAGGAATTAGACAAGAAAAAGCAACCTTATCCAACCTTATCTTATCCAATCTTATTTTATCTTATCTCCAGCTGCAAAAAGGAATCATTATCACATTCTAACACTTCCTATATGATTCTAGGAGTCCTAAAATAATTCAAATAACCTAATCCTTTTCCTCCTATGGTTAGTCGTGCCTTTACCCTATATATATGGTATTCATGCATTAGAATTGGAAGAGAGAAAAGAGTGTCGCAACCTGCATCAAGGGGAGTATGCCGTAACATGCAATCATCCATTGAAGTCGCTGGAGTTTTCCAGAGTTCTTTCTATTCTTATTTAGTTTCAATGTTTATTTTAGATTGGTTTTCAATTATAATGAACATGTGTAACTGATGCGAAAATCACTTAACACAAATTAAACCCTCTTGTATCAATTGTAGTAAAGAATGTAAGTAGGGATCATTCTGGACCGGGGATTAGGAGGGCTTGCTAATAACCTCTAAACTGACTTAAAAACATTAAATTAAGTTTAAAACACCAAACTAGGCTCAAAAGATGCAATACAAACTAAAAAGACTCAAAACAGCTTAAAACAATGAATTAGACTCTAAACTGACTCTAGGGATGGTTTTGGACGAAATTAGGTTCTAACTTGACTCAAGACACTTAAAAACACAAATCAAAACAAATTTTGACTAATAAAACACTTTAAAGTAAAGGGGGATTTGATTTTGACGAATTTGAAAACAAAACAAACAGATTGTAAACTAAAACAGATACACATGACACACTTGCACATAAACCAATTTTCAGTTGTTCTTTCGATAAATCATGAAACTCAGCACCCCAGGTTAATCAAGTCCACTTACATTAACCTTCATGTTCTCCTTAAGTTATTGAATTGGATGGGAAATCGCATATAACAATTCAAGCATTCTTCAAAAGTCCTTTTCGTGAACAACACAATAAAGATACAATCAAAGATCATTAAGCATTATGAAAACTATAAGTATTGACGAGGCATTCGTTACTATGATGAGCATGAAACTCCTGCTAAAAATTCATTTAACGCGATCATTTATAAGCGACCTCCACTACTTGTAAATATAAGTTTGTAACTATTAGGTGAAACTCCCTTATACTCTACCATCATATTCATGCATGCAAACTAAGTGTGCACTCTTAATAAACATACACGAATAAGTTATCAATCAAGCAGTTAAACAAATTGAATTCACAACTTATGAAATCACAGCTGAAGGTAATCAATTCATATTGCAAGTATGTTCATGGCTTTGAATTCCCCCCTAGCTAAGGGGGGTTTAGTTCCTCATACTCACAAAGCAAAGATAAACAAATTTAGACATTGAAAACAAAAGAATGAAAATACCTAAAAACGTTCCAACAATCCAACTTGAATGGCAAGCACGTCCAAGGGTCCTCCTTCTTCTCTTTGTTGCGGCACAAGGTGTGGTTTGATGGATGCATATGGATATATGGAAGGGAATGGCTGAATGTGTTTAGGTTGGATGAAGGTCACGGCAAGGAAAGGGAAATGAAGGTGCATGGAATTGTGTTTTTGTTGTGGGAATGTGTAGAATGGTTAAGAAGAAAAGACTCTGCCTTGCGGCAGAATGTGTCTTCCTCCCTTCTCCCTAAACTGTCCCCCCAAATGTGTCTTTGGATGGGTATATTTATAGGCTAGGGAGAGGATGTAGTGGGTGGTGGTAATGAGTGGATGTAGTGGTAAGTGAATGTGTTGGGTGGTTGAAATGAGTGGATGTGTTGGGTGAAATGAGTGGATGTAGTGGTAGGTGAATGGATGTGTTGCGTGGTTGTAATAAGTGGATGTGTTGGGTGAAATGAGTGGATGTAGTGGTAGGTGAATGTGTTGGGTGGTTGTAATGAGTGGATGTGTTGGATGAAATGAGTGGATGTAGTGGTAGGTGAATGGATATGTTGGGTGTAATGAGTGGATGTAGTGGTAGGTGAATGTGTTGGGTGGTTGTAATGAGTGGATGTGTTGGGTGAAATGAGTGTGCTAAAATAGTTATTTATAGGGAAATGATGATGCACAAACTTCAAATTTCGTCCATTCCTTTTGCTTCAAGCATATGCTATCCATTCCATGCCCAAAAATGCTCCAAAATGCTCAAAATGCACTTCTTTGCCACATTAACCCTTTGGACCTACAAACACACGAAAATAACTTAAAATACTAAAATAACTACGAACTAACAACATAAATGCCAAGAAACAAGCTAACTAAGTCGCATAAGTATGCTCCTATCAGTAACTAACTTTCTTTTTAGCTAGAGGTGAATTCGAAGCCATGATCATATGTTTTATATAAATTGATTACATCCAGTTATTGTTTCATAAAACATGAATGGGATTTACTTATCTACTTTATAGAGAACTTATTGTTGTATGTTTATTAAGGATGTATACTTAGTTGGCATGTAGGGATTTGATGCTAGAATATAAGGGAATTTCACCTAATCGTTATGAACTTATATTTGTAAGTAGTAAAAGTCACTAGTCATGATTGAGTTAAGTAAATTCCTAGCAGGAGTATCATGTTTTTCATAGTTACGAATGCTTTGTCAATGCTTATGATTTTCACAGAACTTAATGATCTTTGAGATGTATCTCTATCATGCTTTTCATAGTTAGGGAACTTGAAAATAATAATTTGATTGCGTCGCTGAGTCCAATTCAATGAACTTAGGGAAATCTGAGAGTTAATTAGTGTTGTTCATAATTAATTTGGGGCATTGTTATTCATGGTTTATAGAAATAATAACTGGAAATCGATTTGTATGCATATGTTCCATGTGTGGAAAACAATCCTCTAGCTAGCCTTTCACCTATATCTCGTACAAGACCTAATTCGTTTGCTGTAGTTTACTTTATTTTTGTTAAAATTCGTCCAGAAACCCCCTTAGTTCTTATTTTGTGTTAGTCTAGCTTAATTTTTAGTTTTTAAGTTTAATTTGTGTTGATTAGCATCCCTCCTAATCCCCAGCCTAAAACGATCCCTACTTGCTCATACTACAATCATCTAAATTATAGGGTTTAATTTGGGTGTTAGTTTATATCACATAAAATTTTGGCGCCTGATGCGTAAAATAACTAAACACACAAATTAAACCCTATTTGTGACAATTGTAGTAATGATGTAAGTAGGGATCGTTCTAACCGGGGATTAACTAGGGGTGCTAATCTAATATAAATTGATTCAAAAACACAAAAACTAAACTTAAAAACTCTAACAAGACTACTATGACTCAAAATAGATTTAAAGCACTCAAAACTGCCTAAAACAATCAAATTGACTAAAAAAGAAACTAGAACTTGATTTGGACGGAATTCAAAGTGTTTATGACTCCAAATGCTTAAGAACACAAAATAACACAGATTTGAATGACTAAGACTCAACAAAATATGGGGGAATTGTGTTTGGACGAAATTAAATTAATTCGGCAGATTGTAAAGAAAACAGATTGTAAGACAAAATTGTGATGAATCAATGGATGATGGAATAGCTAAGGGTTTCTTCTCCACACATGAAATATATGCAACGTAAATCAATGTCCAGTTATCAATTCAATAAGTTATGAACCTCGACACTCCAAGTTAATTAGGTCCGCTTAAATTAACCTTCAGATTTCCCTAGAATCATTGAATTGGATGAATATGCATCGCAAACAAATTATTCCTAACAAGTTCTCTATATGAACAGCATGATAAAGACACAAGTTAGAATCATTACGTTCTTTGGAAATCATAAGCATCGACAAGGCATTTGTAACTATGAAAAGCATGATACTTTTGCCAGGAATCTACTTAACACGATCGTGACTAGCGACCTTCACTACTTGCGAATATAAATTCATAACGATTAGGTGAAACAAATTTATATCCTAGCACCAAATTCAAACATGCAAATTAAGCGTGCACTCTCAATCAACATGCAAGAATAAGTTCTAAATCCAACGGTTAAACAAATTGTATTCACGACTTATGCAACGATAACTGGAAGTAATCAACTTATTTCACATATATAATCATGGTTTTGAATACACCCTTAGCCAAAACAAAATTAGCCAATCATACTTAAAGCAAAACAAAGATTACATGAATTAGACATTAAAATCCAAAGAAAGAAAACACCTAGAATGCTCCAACTTGGCAGCAAGTGCATCCAAGATTTCTCCTTTCCCTTGCTTGCGGCAGATTGGTTTGTGGATAGGTTTTGGGTAGTTTTATGGTGTAGAATGGATGGGGAATGGTATGGAAAGGTTTAGGGTGAGTGTGGAGGAGTGTTTGATGGTTGGAGGGTGGTGGAGAACTCGGCAAAGAGGGTGGAAGAAGGTGGAGTGGCTGTTATGTTTTCTGGGCACTAGAATGGTGTTTTTAGGGTGTTTTGCTGCCTAGGGTGTGTATGGACGAATTTTCTGTGATGAATGATGAAAAATGGGAGCTGGAATCCTTGGCCAAGGGGTGTAAACATGTATATATAGGCCCCAAAAACCCTAGAGAATCAGGATAGGCAATGGAGGAAGTGCACAGCAAGGAGGGTGAATTTGTGGTGTGCAATGGTCCAAGGATGAAAATGAAGTAATGATGCAAAGTATGGAGGGTAAAATGGAGTGGTGTTGCAGCTAGGGAGCATGAATGATTGTGCACATTGAATAGAAATGAAAAGGGAGGTGAAATGTTTCAGAAATGAGTCAAAGGTGCAGCCACATGTGTTGCACACGGCATGGGATTCCAAAGGTGGCTGATGGAGCATCAATTGGTGCATGTAATGGTTGTGAAAGTTGTATGAAATCTAATGGGTGAAGGGAACAAGAGGTATGCAGCAATTGAGTGTAATAATTAAATGTATTGAGGCATGAAATCAGAAAGAATGTAGGGGACATGGGTGATTAAGCATGGCATGGGAATCCAAAGAGAATACAATGGTGAACCCACGGCAAGGAAGGTGCATTGTGGAGTGACACCCTTTTGTGGCTGCATTCTTTATCCTTTGTACAATAATTCTTCACATTCTTAGCCTCTTTAGTTTTCAATTTCGTCCATCCACCTTGCTCTATCCATTATAGAGGTGCGTAGTTTATTTCCAAGTGCATTGAAATTCCGCTTGTAAAACTCCCCTTTGCACTTCTAACATCTGGATTTAGCCCATCTCTTATTTCTCCAAAACCTCTGAAATATGTCTGGCCCTTCCGACCGTCGTTTTGACTTGAACCTTGGTGAAGAGGCAGCCCCGCCTTCTCCAGACAACATATGGCGCCCATCCTTCATATCCCCTACTGGTCCTCTTACCGTTGGGGATTCGGTGATGAAGAATGACATGACCGCTGCGGTGGTGGCCCGGAACCTTGTCACTCCTAAAGATAACAGACTATTTTCCAGACGGTCTGATGAGTTGGCTGTTAAGGAGTCTTTGGCTCTCAGTGTGCAGTGTGCGGGTTCTGTGTCCAACATGGCCCAACGCCTATTTGCTCGAACCCGTCAAGTTGAATCGTTGGCGGCTGAAGTAATGAGTCTCAAATAGGAGATTAGAGGACTCAAGAATGAGAATAAACAGTTGCACAAGCTCGCACACAACTATGCCACAAACATGAAGAGGAAAATTGACCAGATGCAGGAATCTGATGGTCAGATTTTACTTGATCATCGGAGGTTTGTGGGTTTGTTCCAACAGCATTTGCCTTCGTCTTCTGGGGCTGTACCGCGTAGTGAAGCTCCAAATGATCAACCTCTGATACCTCCTCCTTCTGTGGCCCCACCGACTGCTGAGACTCCGCCGACTGTTGAGACTCCGCCGACTGCTGAGACTTCTCCTAAGCAGCCTTTGTGAAGGCTCCCTCTTGTATTATGCTGGGTTTCTTTATTTCCCAGTTTCCTGTTCATTTCCATGAAGTTTAATGTTAAAATCCTTTGCATATTTGTTAATGTTTCAAAATAGAAAACCATACCCAAAAATAATTAAACAAGCAATAATATTAACAATCATGGCAGAATAAATGGGTTGCCTCCCAAGAAGCGCTTGCTTTAACGTCTTCCAGCCGGACGATGCCACATTGATCAACCTTCATGGGAACCCACGACATAGTGGGTTGTCTCCTCCACATCATGTTCTACAAAGCTCTCGTAGTAAGGCTTCACGCGATGCCCATTCACCTTGAACTCTTGACCTGTTTTGAAACTACGAACTTGGACTGCACCATGAGGAAAAATATTAGTGATAACAAAGGGTCCAATCCAACGTGAACGTAGCTTACCCGGAAATAGACGAAGACGAGAATTAAACAACAACACTTTTTGTCCAACAGAGAAGGACTTGGTGCGAATCATCTTGTCATGAAAGGCCTTCGTCTTTTCCTTGTAAAGTCGAGCATTCTCATAAGCTTCATTCCGTATTTCCTCAAGTTCATTCAATTGAAGCTTACGATAAATTCCCGCCTCATCTACATCCATGTTGAACTTCTTCACGGCCCAATGGGCCTTGTGCTCCAACTCCACAGGTAAGTGACATGGTTTTCCATACACAAGCCGAAAGGGGGACATTCCTATGGGTGTTTTGTAGGCGGTCCTATAAGCCCACAATGCATCTTCTAACCTCAAGCTCCAATCTTTTCTTGTTGGCCCAACCGTCTTCTCCAGAATCTGTTTTATCTCCTGATTCGACACCTCGGCTTGCCCGCTTGTTTGAGGATGATAGGGTGTCGAAACCCTATGTGTAACGTTGTACTTCTTAAGCACTGCCTCGATTGTGCGATTACAAAAATGTGGACCTCCATCACTTATAAGAACTCGAGGCATTCCAAACCTAGCAAAAATGTTAGACTTCACAAATTCTGCAACCACTTTGGAATCGTTAGTCCGGGCGGCTTTTGCTTCCACCCATTTGGAAACATAATCCACCGCCAACAAGATATAAAGAAAACCATGTGATGACGGAAAAGGACCCATAAAATCAATTCCCCACACATCAAATATTTCAACAGAAAGTATAGGGTTTTGTGGCATTTGATCCTTAGCACTTATATTACCCATTCGTTGACAACGATCACATGTAAGGCAAAATGTCCTAGCATCCCTAAAAATGGTTGGCCAATAAAACCCACATTCTAAGACTTTAAGGGCAGTGCGTTGGGTGCCAAAATGTCCCCCACATGCATATGAATGACAGAATGTTAAAATAGATTGAAACTCAGATTCATTCACACAACGGCGTACAATCTGATCGGGACAAAATTTCCAAAGGTATGGATCATCCCAAACATAAAACCTAGCATCCTTTTTAAGCTTATCACGTTGATTCCTATTAAGTGTGCTAGGGATATGTTTAGACACTAGGAAGTTCACCAAATCTGCATACCAAGGCTCACTTACCTGAATAGACATTAATTGCTCATCGGGGAAGGTTTCAGAAATTGGCGATGCTTCCTCATGCACCATTCGACTTAGGTGGTCAGCCACCACATTCTTCACGCCCTTCTTATCCCGAATCTCAATGTCAAACTCTTGTAGAAGCAACATCCATCGAATTAATCCAGGCTTGGCCTCCTTTTTCGTGAGCAAATACTTGAGAGCTGCATGATCAGTAAAAATAATAACTTTAGTACCAAGTAAGTATGATCGGAACTTATCTATTTCAGTGGTGGAGTAATTTAATTGAGCATCATTTAGTGTCCTAGAGGCATAATAAATAACATGAGGTTGTTTGTTCTTTCGCTGCCCCAAAACAGCACCAATCGCATAGTCCGAAGCATCACACATCAACTCGAATGGAAGGCTCCAATCTGGAGGTGTGATAATGGGAGCCGAAGTAAGAGCTTCTTTTAATTACTTGAATGCCGTGGAGCATGCATCATCAAACTCGAAAGCCACCTCTTTTTGAAGCAATCGGCATAGTGGTTGTGCAATCTTGGAGAAATCCTTTATGAAACGCCTATAAAAACCTGCGTGACCAAGAAACGAACGAACCTCTCTAACCGAAGTTGGAGAGGGTAAGTGACGAACAAGGTCTACCTTAGATTTATCCACTTCAATGCCTTCTTCAGAAATAATATGTCCTAGAACAATACCTTGCTTAACCATGAAGTGACATTTTTCCCAATTAAGCACAAGATTCGTTTCAACACAACGTTTCAAAATTAAGGTCAGATTACTCAAGAAATGATCGAATGAATTACCAAACACGCTAAAATCATCCATGAATATCTCAATAATTTTCTCCACATAATCAGAAAAGATACTCACCATGCATCATTGAAATGTCGCAGGGGCATTGCACAAACCAAATGGCATGCGCCTGTATGCAAAGGTGCCAAAGGGGCACGTGAACGTTGTCTTTTCTTGGTCCTCCGGAGCTATCACAATTTGGTTATATTCGGAATATCCATCAAGAAAGCAATAAAATTGATCATCGGCTAACCTTTCTAACATTTGGTCCAGGAATGGCAACGGAAAGTGATCCTTCCTTGTCATGGCATTTAACTTCATGTAATCAATACAAACACGCCAACCGGTCACCACACGAGTGGGTACAAGCTCTTGTTCTTCATTCTTCACCACCGTGACTCCGGACTTCTTTGGAACAACTTGCACGGGAGACACCCAACGACTATCAGAAATAGGGTATATAACACCACAATCAAGCAATTTTATAACCTCCTTCTTTACTACTTCCAACATGGGTGGATTAAGGCGACGTTGAGCATCCCGTGATGGCTTAGCTCCCTCCTCCAAAAGGATGCGATGCATGCACGTGGTGGGACTAATGCCTTTGATGTCCGCCAAGGTCCATCCAATGGCAGATTTGTGCTCCTTTAACACCCTTATCAACTTGTCTTCTTCTTGGGCCGTGAGTGAGCTAGATATGATGATGGGTAATGTCTGATCTTCTCCCAAGAAAATATACTTCAAGTGACAAGGTAATGGCTTCAACTCCAGTGTAGGTGGCTGCACAATTGATGGAAGTAACTTGTTAGACAAAACCGAATCTAAAATTGAGAGTGGAGACTTACCAGATTGTGAGGGTAACGACGCGAGGGCCGCGACCATTTCAAATACTTCACCACAAGGGGGCATGTCAATATGATCAGATTCCATGCCGTGGGTTGCAAGGATTCCCCCACCCTCATTTCTTGCTCCTATGCCGTGCACTAAGGCTATTTCAAGTGCATCGTCGTTCATTCGATCCAAATGTACCTGTGCCAAAGAATCAACAGTGTTAATAGCAAAACAAGAATGGTCCTCAATTGGATATTTAATGGTTTCAGAAAGATTAAAATGAATAATGTCCCCATCAAACTCCATGGTCAATGTTCCCATGAACACGTCTATCTTTGTTCTTGCTGTTTTCATGAATGGTCAGCCTAGCAAGATTGGCAATGATGGAGCATGGCTCGAATCCTCCATTTCTAAGACATAAAAATCTGTAGGAAAGATAAGATGATTGACTTGCACTAAAACATCCTCAAGGACTCCCTTGGGATATGCGTTAGAACGATCGGCCAATTGAATTATAACACCATCTTGTTTTAACTCACCAAGGTTCATTGATGCATAAATAGAATATGGCATAACATTAATAGAAGCACCTAGATCTAACATGCATTGTTCAAATCTAGTGTTTCCAATTATGCATGGGATAGTAAAGCTCCCTGGATCCTTACACTTTGGAGGTAACTTTCGTTGCAAAACCGCGGATACATTTTCACTTACTTTCACAACTTCTTTAGTTGAAATTCTTTTCCTAGTTGTGCATAACTCTTTTAAAAATTTTGCATACCTAGGCACTTGCTTAATAGCATCAAGTAAATGAATGTTTACTTGGGCAGATTAGTGTTCGAAATCACAACATTTGGGACAATCTTACCTGAGGTGGACAGATGGGAGGTCTTAGATGGCTGCGGCATGGGTGGTGCTACCCTTTCCTTGGGGTAAGTTTGCTCCTCTTCTTCGATTTGTATCTTTTCATCTTCCTTGTTTCTCACTTCTTTTCCACTTCTTAGTGTGATAGCTTGTGCAGATTCGAAACCACCCTTTGGATTGACCACTGTAGTGCTTGGTAACTTACCATTTTCACGAAATTGTGCCAAAAATTCGGCCATTTGGCCCATTTGCTTCTTTAGCTCATTAACCTCCTTTGCTTGGTTCTGCATTCCCTGCACCAGTGTGGTTAGTAACTGATATGTTTTATCGTCATTCATAGACGTACCTGGGTTGGTTTGGGATGATTGTGCTTGAGGAGGTGGTTGTGGTGCCGTTGGCCTCGGAAAGAAACCCGGGGGTTGTCGGAATCCACTTTGTTGGCCATATTGTGGTGCATCTCTCCATCTGAAATTGGGGTGGTCACACCATCCTGGATTGTATGTATTGGAGAAGGGATCACCCCTTGGTTGGTTTTGATTCCCATAACCCACAGCATTTGCAGATTCCCACCCTCCATTCTCAATTAATTGAGGGCATTGATCAGATTGGTGTCCTTGAATTGAGCATACACTGCAGATTGTAGTTCCTTGCGCTTTGGGGCCTTCAACAAACTGCGATAACATAGACGTAAGGTTAGCCATTTGGGATTGTAACTCAGAAATAGAACTTACCTCATTTACATGATGTGGCCGTGGGGTGTCTCTTTGCCCAACACCTTCATATTGTTGTGCATTGAGTGCTCGATTAGCAATGAGAGTTTTGGCATCCCTAGGTGTCTTGTCCACTAGAGCTTCTCCCGCGGATGCATCCAACATTTGTCGTTCAAGTGGTAAAAGACCTTCGTAAAAATATTGAAGAAGTAGCTCCTCCTTCATTTGGTGTTGTGGACAAGAAGCAACAAGAGCTTTAAAACGTTCATAATAGGTTGGAAAAGATTCACCTTGGCTTTGTTGAATTCCACTAATCTTCTTGCGAAGAAGAATGACTCGTGATGTCAAAAAGAACTTCTCTAAGAAGGCTCGCTTCATACTCTCCCATGATGTGACAGTTCCGGGAGCCAACTCATACAACCAATCCTTGGCCTTCTCCAACAAAGAAAAGGGAAAAGCTTTCATCTTCAATATGTTGCTATCCACGTTCACCGATGTCATACTTGAGCATACTACTTCGAACTCCTTTAAGTGCTTATTGGGGTCCTCCATTGATAACCCATGGAACTTGGGTATATGATGTAGCAAACTTGACTTCAACTCAAATTCATCGGTCTTCTCAGGGTCTGCCCTAGGGTATTGGATGCAAAGAGGGGCTGCATTGGCCAAACCCGAGGCAGAAAGCTCCTTGATGGTTCGATTGTCTACTGCCATGGTTGGTACTTCCTCTTCACAACTTGCCGTTGATAGGAGCATATTTATGCGCCTTAGTTAGCTAGTTCTTATGCATTTCCATGGTGTTTTCTTAGTTAACGTAGTCTTTTAAGCTAGTTTTATGTGTTTTCAGGTTTTAGAGACAAAGTATGCAAGGAAGTGCAAAATGGAGCATAATTGAGCTAAAATGGCGTTTTTACTTATGGAGCACAAGGAATGGACGAGTTGAAGGTCAAAGGAGCTTAAGAAATGAAGAAATGAAAGTGAAGAACAAAGAATTCAGAATTAGAAACCAAAGTTTCTAAAGTTGGAAGTTTCTATTCTTGGAGGTTTCCATTTGTGAGAGTTTCTATTCTTGGCTTTGGGCTTCTAGATGACCCATCCTTACCTTCTTGGACAATGCCGCACCTTCCTAGCCCAATTCCTCTTGGGTTCTCACTTCTTGCCGCACCATAAGCCCAATCCCTTTCAGATTTCAACCCTTTGCCGCACCTAAACCCTAGCCCATTGCTTAAACCTGATTTCCCTAGGGTTTGTGGTGCCTATATATATATGTTCTTAGCCTTGCCGCAGATATCACCTCCTCCATAAGTCAGAAATTCGTCCAAACACATTGATCCCCCTTTGCCGCAGCCTTCCTTCACCAATCTGCCATATTTCCACACTTTGCCGCAACCCCCATGTCCCCAAAACACTACCATATCATTCCTTACCTCCTCATCCATCCAAATAACCCCTAGAACCTATCTCTAGTCCTTGTGCCGCAGCCAAGAGGAGGAGAGAAAGCTTGGGACGTTCATGCCATTCAATTGAGGATTGCTGGAACGTTTGAGGTGTTGTCTTTCCTTTGATTTCCATGTTTAATTTTGATATTCTTTGTGTTGTGAGTATGAGGAACTAAACCCCCCTTGGTTAGGGGGAATTCGAAACCATGTACATGCTTGCAATATGATTTGATTACATTCAGTTGTTATTTCATAAGTTGTGGATTCAATTCGTTCATCTACTTGATTGATAACTTATTTGTGTATGTTGATTGAGAGTGCACGCTTAGTTTTCATGCATGAATATGATGCTAGATTATGAGGGAGTTTCACCTAATAGTTACAATCTTATAATCACAAGTAGTGAAGGTCGCTTGAAAACGATCGCGTTGAATGAATTCTTGGCATAAGTTTCATGCAATTCATAGTAACGAATGCTTCGTCAATGCTTATGTTTTTCATAGAACTTAATGATTCTTGCTTGTATCTCTATTATGCAATTCATGTAGGGAACTTGTAGGGAATGTTTTGGGTTGTCGTATGCAATCATCCAACTCAATAACTTGTGGAAAAACTGAGGGTTAATTAGTGCAATTCACGGTTAATTTGGGGCGTTGAGTATTCATAATTTATTGGAAGAACAACTGAAAATCATTTTGTTTGCAAGTGTGACATGTGTGGAGAAGAACCTCCTAACTAGCCTTTTATCCATCCTTTTCATCCAAAAACGTTTTACAATCTGTTTTGTTTTAAAGTTTCTGTTTTGTTTTCAATTTTCGTCCAAAACAAATCCCCCTTTATTTTAAAGTCTTAGATTAGTTAGAATATGTTTTGATTTGTGTTTCTAAGTGTTTTGATTCAAGTTTTCACCCAAATTCGTCCAAGTTCTTGTTAGGTTCTCAAAACTGCCCAGAAAGTGGTTTTAGGCAGTTTTGAGTCATTAGGTTGCTGTTTTGAGTTTTATGTTTGTTTAAGTGTTTTAAACTTTAGTTTTGCATTCTTTGAGTCTAGTTTAGTGTTTTAAACTTTGTTTTTATGTTTTAAGTCATTTTTCAAGTCTTTAGCAATCCCTCATAATCCCCGGTCTAGAACGATCCCTACTTACATCTTTACTACAATTTGACAAAAAGAGGGTTTAATTTGTGTGCTTATCCACTTCCCATTGCCGTTCATTGACCAAATGCTTGAGAGGTTAGCGGGTTATGCTTTCTATTGTTTTCTTGATGGTTATTCTGGTTATAATCAAATTGTCATTGCACCCGAGGACCAAGAAAAAACCACTTTTACATGCCCGTTTGGTACATTTGCATATCGTCGCATGCCTTTTGGTTTATGTAATGCACCTGCTACATTTCAAAGATGCATGATGAGCATATTTTCTGATTACGTAGAAAAGATAATTGAAGTGTTTATGGATGATTTTAGCGTATTTGGTGATTCGTTTGATAGTTGCTTGCATAATCTAAGTTTGATCCTAAAACGTTGTGTTGAAACTAACCTTGTTCTTAATTGGGAAAAGTGTCATTTTATGGTTAAACAAGGCATCGTTTTAGGTCATATAATCTCTGAAAAGGGTATTGAGGTTGATAAGTCGAAAATAGATCTTGTACGTCACTTACCCTCTCCGACTTCGGTTAGAGAGGTTCGTTCGTTTCTTGGCCATGCAGGATTTTATCGTAGGTTTATCAAAGATTTCTCGAAGATAGCACAACCTCTTTGCCGATTCCTACAAAAAGAAGTGGCGTTTGAATTCACCAAGGAGTGCACGGCATCATTCAACCAACTCAAGGAGTTGTTGACCACGGCACCCATCATTGTTCCACCGGATTGGAGTCTACCTTTCGAGCTCATGTGTGATGCGTTCGACTATGCTTTAGGAGCTGCTTTAGGACAAAGGAAGGACAAGAGGCCGCATGTCATTTACTACGCCTCACGGACATTGAACGATGCACAATTGAACTACTCCACTACGGAAAAAGAACTCCTTGCCATTGTCTTTGCTTTAGATAAATTTCGATCATATCTAATTGGAACTAAAGTAATTGTTTTCACTGATCATGCAGCTCTGAAGTACTTGCTCACCAAAAATGAGGCCAAGCCACGGCTAATTCGATGGATATTGCTACTTCAAGAGTTCGACATAGAGATTCGGGACAAGAAGGGAAGTGAAAACGTGGTGGCTGACCACCTAAGCCGAATGGTGCATAATGAGGAGTCTTTGCCGATTTTGGAGACATTCCCCGATGAACAATTGCTGTCCATTAAGGTTAGTGCACCTTGGTATGCCGATATTGTTAATTTTTTGGTGTCAAAACGTATTCCAAGTGAGTTCACTAGGCACCAACGTGATAAACTTAGGCATGATGCACGGTTTTATGTGTGGGATGATCCGTACTTATGGAAATTTTGCCCCGATCAGATTATACGTCGTTATGTGCACGATTCTAAATGTCATTCAATTGTGAGTTTTTGTCACACATATGCATGTGGAGGGCACTTTGGCACACAACGTACAGCCCTCAAGGTGTTACAATGTGGATTCTATTGGCCTAGTATTTTTAAAGATGCTAAAACTTTTTGCTTAACATGTGATAAATGCCAACGAATGGGTGGTATTAGTGTAAAGGACCAAATGCCGCAGGTTTCTGTCCTAAATGTTGAAATTTTTGATGTTTGGGGTATTGATTTTATGGGTCCCTTCCCTTCATCGTATGGTTTCATGTATATTTTGCTTGCGGTTGATTATGTGTCGAAATGGGTGGAAGCCAAGGCCACCCGGACTAATGATTCTAAAGTGGTTGCAGATTTTATTAGAACTAACATTTTTGCAAGGTTCGGAATGCCACGAGTGATCATTAGTGATGGAGGGTCACATTTTTGCAATCGGACCATTGAAGCGTTATTGAGGAAATACAGTGTCACCCATAAGGTTTCTACACCTTACCATCCTCAAACGAATGGCCAAGCCGAGGTTTCCAACCGAGAGATCAAGCAAATACTTGAGAAGACCGTTGGCAAGGCGTGCCATCTTCCTGTTGAATTGGAGCACAAAGCACTTTGGGCCATCAAGAAGTTTAACATGAACCTCGAGGAAGCAGGAAGTCAAAGGAGATTGCAATTGAATGAGCTTGATGAGATACGGCACGAGGCGTACGATAATGCAAGCATTTACAAGCAAAAGACCAAAGCTTTCCATGACAACATGATCCGTGGGAAATCATTCTCAATTGGGCAGAAAGTGCTATTGTTCAATTCCCGTTTACGTTTGTTTCCCGGTAAGTTACGTTCTAAGTGGATTGGACCGTTTGTTAGTACTAACGTATCTTCTTATGGTACCATCCAGATTCAAAGTCTCAAAACAGGTCATGAATTCCAAGTGAACGGACACCGTTTGAAGCCATATTATGAGAACTTTGTTGAACAAACCGTGGATGATATTTCTTTGGGTGCCGTGGGCACAAATGGAGAATGAATGGGCTTTTCGTCCGGCTGTACGACGTTAAAGAAAGCGATACTTGGGAGGCAACCCATGCAATTCAACAAAGGAAGACCACAGAATTACTCCAATTCCAGATTTGCGTTCCTAAACTCTTCACTTTGTAATTTATTTCAAATCTGCCTATTTAGTTGTTTTAGTTGCTGTTTGTGTGTTTCTTTTTGTTTAGTGTGATTTTATGCGTGAAACATTGAGGACAATGTTTGATTTAAGTGTGGGGGGGTAACTAAGTGTTTTAGATGCAAATTCGTGGGATTTTATCACCCTTAACTTGGAGACTTGTTCCTTGCTGTTTTTAAGTATTTTTGAGCAGTTTTGGTGTGTTTTAGTGTGTTTTGAAGTAAAAATCCGAAAATCACATAAAAATTTGTTTTAAAAACCCAAAAAGAGTTGTTTTTGTGTGTTTGTTTATGTCTTAGGGTACCTTCCAACACAATGATGAGGATTTGGTTTTTAATTGTATGACTGTTAAAGAGAGTGATTAACATGGATGAAAGTTTGATTTACTCTTTGTTTATGCTTGGTTGTGGTTATAACTTATGAATTCACATGCAATCATAACAAAAAAAAAAATCAGTTTTTGTAACATGCTTGAAGGAAGGAACTCGAATTAACGCTACAACCTTGTGAGACTTGAGCCTAAACCTTTATTTGGAGAGTTAAAATCTGTGCATTCTTTGTTTTCTAAGTCGTTGCATGATCTCATTATTCCTTGATTGGTTGCTACTTAGAAGGCGTTTCATCATTTAGTTCCAAATGCTAGAACTCATGCTCATTTCATTCAAAGCATGTCATTGAATTGCATAACACATATTCAAGATAAAGTTGTGTAGTGACCACCACCATAGCCAAAAAGCCGTAAATCCCCGCTGTTATTATGCTTTGTAGGTTTTTAACCCCGTTGAGCCTTGTTTAGCCTATTCTTTGTTAACCCATGTTTTCCTCACCTAGCCTAGATTATGACTATTCATACCCTTGTTCTTGAAGCATAGTAAAGCATGATTCGAATTGAATTCCTTTTGATCTATGTTAGCAGAAAACAAGTGTGGGGGAAGTATTTTTCATGAGGAATTGTGTGCCATAGGCACGAAAAAAAAAAATGAAGAAAAAATATGAAAAGTATGAAAAAAGAGTTGAAAAGTTGAGAAAAAGAGTCCAAAGTATTGTTTGTTGAAGTGAGGGTCCAAAACAATGAATTCGGCCCTAAGGAGTTGTTTAAGTCTCCCCCTTGTGTGTTAAAGTTAACTTCAGCACTCTAAGTGAATTTGAAGTCTCAATTTCACTACTTTGCTTACTATTGCTTGAAGAACGTTTGTTTTCCCTATCCTTTCTTTGTTAACCAATACCCCAAGCCCCGTTACAACCCTTAACTTCTATCTTGAGTGTTGTGTATTTCAATTTGTGGAGTTTGAATTTGGTATGAGCATATGGTGTCACTGGTTCTCGCATCTAAGTAGTAGCATTCCATTCATGAGATCATATCTAAACATGCTTCTTAACTCTAGAAATTGCGTTCTTTGTGATACATATATGTGAGCATTCGTTTTCATATCTACATCAATCCTCTCACATATAACTAGTATAGGGTGTGTAGTTAGAAAATCTGAGTGAAAATAGAGTGCATATCGTGTAAGGAATTGAGGGAATTCCCTAAGGCATGTTACTACATTCAAAGCATTGTTTTAATTGATTACTTGTGAACTAGTAAGTAGTGGCTTTAATTAAGTATGTGCTTGTGTAAAGATGACTCAAATCTGTGGGGATAACAATCTTTAACATGTCGTGTGCATTGGAAATCCCTGAGGCAAACGTTGGAAGGTTTAGGTTTTGTTTTGGTTAATTTGTTTCGTTTTGTTTCCTTTCTTTTGTTTGTTTTGCTCGAGGACTAGCAAAAGCTAAGTGTGGGGGAATTTGATAGGAGCATATTTATGCGCCTTAGTTAGCTAGTTCTTATGCATTTCCATGGTGTTTTCTTAGTTAACGTAGTCTTTTAAGCTAGTTTTATGTGTTTTCAGGTTTTAGAGACAAAGTATGCAAGGAAGTGCAAAATGGAGCATAATTGAGCTAAAATGGCGTTTTTACTTATGGAGCACAAGGAATGGACGAGTTGAAGGTCAAAGGAGCTTAAGAAATGAAGAAATGAAAGTGAAGAACAAAGAATTCAGAATTAGAAACCAAAGTTTCTAAAGTTGGAAGTTTCTATTCTTGGAGGTTTCCATTTGTGAGAGTTTCTATTCTTGGCTTTGGGCTTCTAGATGACCCATCCTTACCTTCTTGGACAATGCCGCACCTTCCTAGCCCAATTCCTCTTGGGTTCTCACTTCTTGCTGCACCATAAGCCCAATCCCTTTCAAATTTCAACCCTTTGCCGCACCTAAACCCTAGCCCATTGCTTAAACCTGATTTCCCTAGGGTTTGTGGTGCCTATATATATATGTTCTTAGCCTTGCCGCAGATATCACCTCCTCCATAAGTTAGAAATTCGTCCAAACACATTGATCCCCCTTTGCCGCAGCCTTCCTTCACCAATCTGCCATATTTCCACACTTTGCCGCAACCCCCATGTCCCCAAAACACTACTGATAGGAGCATATTTATGCACCTTAGTTAGTTAGTTCTTATGCATTTATGTTGTGTTTTCTTAGTTAAGTTAGTCTTTTAAGCTATTTTCATGTGTTTTCAGGTTTTAAGGACAAAGTAAGCAAAAAGATGCAATTTGGAGCATTTTGGAGCAAAATTGAGCTAGAATGGAGCTCATGCATGTGGAGCACAAAGAATGGACGAATTTGAAAGATTGAAGAGCTAGGATTGTGTTTCAAAGTTGAAGACTTGAAGATGCAAAGTTTCCTAATTGAAGTAGGAAAGTGCCTAATTGAAGATGAAATCCTAGTCAACAATGGATTCCTAGTTGAAGAATGATTCCTAGTTGAAGTTGGATTTCTAGAAGATTAAAGATTCCTACTCAAACAAGGTTTCCTACTTGAAGAAGGGAAGTTGAAGCCAAAGAATCAGCTCAAGTGAAGAAACCTTATCCAAAACATTATCCAAACCCTATCCTATCCAATCCTATCCTATCTTATCCTAATCCTAATCCACCTATATTTCAGCTACTTGGGAGGATTCCTAGCTATATTAGGATGCTTAAAACCTCATTTCTATAAGCCTTATCCCTTCCTACAAAGGTGCCACACCTTATCCCTTGTTTTTCTAGAAATCGGCCACAAAACAACCTTTCTAGAAGGCCTTATCCCTTGTCCTACAAAAGTGACGCCCCAAACCTTTCTAGAACTTCTAGAAACCTGATTATTCCTTTCCCCCTTGGTTTCTAAAAGCCTTAACCTTTTCCTTCAAGGATTGTGTGTTATTATCCTATACAAATTAGGCTTTTAAATCCTTTTCCTTTGCTACATAGGGGCTGCGAATTTCAGCCTATAAATACCATCCTTTGCTGCACCATTTAGTCACCATCCTCTACCATATTTTCACTACACCATTCACCCAAATATACCTCTTGTGCCGTGAGTTTGCAAAGGAGAAGAAGGAAGAACTCTTGGAGCCGTGCATGCCATTCAAGGAGCTTGGATTGTGGAGCGTTTCTAGGTGTTTTCTATCTTTGTTTTAATGTTTAAATTTATTTATCTTTGTTTATTTGCGAGTATGAGGAACTAAACCCCCTTGGCTAGGGGGGGATTCGAAACCATGTTTATGCTTGCTATATGATTTGATTACTTCTAATTGCGTTTCATAAGTTGTGAGTTCAATTTGCTTATCTATGTGAATTAAAACTTATTCTTGTATGTTGATTGAGGGTCGACACTTAGTTTGCATCCATGAATTTGATGCTAGGATATAAGGGAATTTCACCTAATCGTTATGAACTTATATTCACAAGTAGTAAAGGTTGTTGATCACAATCGTGTTAAGTAAATTCTTGGCATAAGTTTCATGCAGTCATAGTAACAAGTGACGACAAGTGCTTCGTCAATGCTTATGGTTTTCATAGAACTTAATGATTCTTGCTTGTATCTCTATTATGCAATCATGTAGGGGACTTGTGGGGAATGCTTTGGGTTGTCGTATGCAATTCATCCAATTCAATAACTTAAGGAAAATCTGAGGGTTAATTTAAGCGGACCTAATTAACTTGGGGCGTTGAGAATTCATGGTTTATTGAAAAGCAATTGGAAATCGTTTTATATGCAAGTGTGACATGTGTGGAGATGAACCCCTTAGCTAGCCTTCCATCCATTCAAATCATCCAAATTCGTTTTAAAATTTGTTTTAGTTTACAAAGTTTTGTTTTGTTTTTAAATTCGTCCAAAATCAATCCCCCTTTTCTTTGTTGAGTCATACTAGTTAGAAATCAATTTAGTTTGTGTTTTTAAGTGTCTTGAGTCAAGTTATAATCAATTTTCGTCCAAATTCTTCCTGAGTGTCAGAAACTGCCCAGAAAGTGTTTTAAGGCAGTTTTGAGTGTTTGTTTGCTGTTTTGAGTCTTTTTGTTTGTTTTGGTGTTTTAAAGTTTAGTTTTGCATTCTTTGAGTCTAGTTTAGTGTTTTAAACTTGTTTTTACGTATTTGAGTCCGTTTTCAAGTGATTTAGCAATCCCTCCTAATCCCCGGCCTAGAACGATCCTGATGTGAAAATTAACTTGACACACAAATTAAACCCTCTTTTTGTCAAATTGTAGTAAAGATGTAAGTAGGGATCGTTCTAGACCGGGGATTAGGAGGGATTGCTAAACACTTGGAAACAGACTTAAAAACTCAAAAACAAAGTTAAAACACTAAACTAGACTCAAAGAATGCAAAACTAAAGTTTAAAACACTTAAACAACCCTAGAACTCAAAACAGCAACTAGAAGGCTCAAAACTGCCTAAAAACCACTTTCTGGGCAGTTTTGAGCACCTACACTAATTTGGACGAAATTGGATGAAAACTTGAATCAAAACACTTAGAAACACAAATCAAAACACTTTCTAACTAATCTAGGACTCTAAAATAAAGGGGGATTTTGTTTTGACGAAAATTAAAATAAAACAGAAACTTTAACTAGCACAGATTGTAAAAACGATTTTGGTGAAATAGATGGTTAAAAGGCTAGTTAGGAGGTTCTTTTCCACACATGTCACACTTGCAAACAAAACGATTTTCAGTTGTTCTTCCGATAAACTATGAATACTCAACGCCCCAAGTTAACCGTGAATTGCACTAATTAACCCTCAGTTTTTCCACAAGTTATTAAGTTGGATGATTGCATACGACAACCCAAAACATTCCCTACAAGTTCCCTACATGAATTGCATAATAGAGATACAAGCAAGAATCATTACGTTCTATGAAAAACATAAGCATTGACGAAGCATTTGTTACTATGAATTGCATGAAACTTATGCTAAGAATTCATTCAACGCGATCGTTTTCAAGCGATCTTCACTACTTGTGATTATAAGATTGTAACTATTAGGTGAAACTCCCTCATAATCTAGCATCATATTCATGCATGAAAACTAAGCGTGCACTCTCAATCAACATACACAAATAAGTTATCAATCAAATAGATGAACGAATTGAATCCATAACTTATCAAATAACAACTGAATGTAATCGAATAAAATTGCAAGCATGTACATGGTTTCGAATCACCCCCCAACTAAGGGGGTTTAGTTCCTCATACTCACAACACAAAGTTTATTGAATTGAAACATCAAAGACATAAGAAAGATTACACCTAAAATGCCAAAGAAGTCCACTTTGAAATCTGCACAGAAAGCTCCTCTTTCTTCTTCTCCTTGCTGCGGCAGTGAGGGTTTAGGGGCTGTTTGGATGTGATTTCGGTTTAGGGATGGATTTGGGATGATATGGTGGTTCGGCAAAGGGTAAGGGAGGTGTATGGTGGTGCGGCAAAGTGGGGTAGGTTGCTGGAATGGATGAGTGGCGGCTGGAATGGATGGATTTTGGGTGATGGTGGCTGCGGCAAAAGGTGGGGAAAAGGAGAGATGGTTTTCTGATTTTTTGGAGAGGGGAAGATATCTGCGGCTAGGGTGTAAGGGTGGTATTTATAGGCACTTAGAAACCCTAATGAAATCAGATTTTTAACAATGGGCTAGGGTTAGGTGCGGCACTTAAGTGGACTAGGGTTTAGGGTTTGTAAAATAGGGCTTCTAGGTGGAAAGGTGCGGCTTGGGTTTAGGAGAAATGGACTAGGGTTTAACATGGCAGATTTTAGATGATTAGGCCCTAGGGTTCGGCATGGGTTGAAGGTCCACAAGGAAATTTGGGTTTAGGTCATCTAAAAGCCCAACGCCAAGAATAGAAACTCTCGAAAATGGAAACCTCCAAGAATAGAAACTTCCAACTTTTAGAAACTTTGGTTGCCAATTCCGATTTAGGAAAGATCGACCCAAAATGGAAACTTTTAGGCTTAGCTTTCCTACTTCAAGTAGGAAACCTCAAATCTTCAACTCTTCAATTCCATCCCAACCTTGCGTTCCAAGCATGTCCTTTTCAATTCAAGCTCACTTTTTGCTCCAAAAGCTCCAAATTGTATCATTTCATGTAATACGTCTGCTAAACCTGAAAACACAAGAAAGTAGCTTAAAAGACTACTTTAACAAAGAAAACATAACAAAAATGCATAAGAACTAGCTAACTAAGGCGCATAAATATGCTCCTATCAAATTCCCCCACACTTAGCTTTTGCTAGTCCTCGAGCAAAACAAACAAAAGAAAGAAAACAAAACGAAACAAACTAACCAAAACAAAACCTAAACCTTCCAACGTTTGCCTCAGGGATTTCCAATGCACATGACATGTTAAAGGTTGTTATCCCCACAGATTTGAGTCATCTTTACACAAGCACATACTTAATTAAAGCCACTACTCACTAGTTCACAAGTAATCAATTAAAACAATGCTTTGAATGTAGTAACATGCCTTAGAGAATTCCCTCAATTCCTTACAAGATATACACTCTATTTTCACTCAGATTTTCTAACTCCACACCCTACACTAGTCATATGTGAGAAGATTGATGTAGATATGAAAACGAATGCTCACATATATGTATCACAAAGAACGCAATTTCTAGAGTTAAGAAGCATGTTTAGATATGATCTCATGAATGGAATGCTACTACTTAGATGCGAGAACCAGTGACACCATATGCTCATACCAAATTCAAACTCCACAAATTGAAACACATAACACTCAAGATAGAAGTTACGGGTTGTAATGGGGCTCGGGGTATTGGTTAACAAGGAAAGGATAAGGAAAACAAACGTTCTTCAAGCGATAGTAAGCAAAGCAATGAAATTGAGACTTAGAATTCACTTAGATTGCAGAAATTAACTTTAACACACAAGGGGGATACTTAAACAACTCCTTAGGGTCAAATTCATTGTTTTGGACCCTTACTTCAACCAACAATACTTTGGAACTCTTTTTTTTTTTTTTGTTTCTTTTCTTTGCCGTGCCTATGGCACACAATTCCTCATGAAAAATACTTCCCCCACACTTGTTTTCTGCTAACTTAGATCAAACGGAATTCAATTTGAATCATGCTTTACTATGCTTTAAGAATCAAGGGTTTGGATGGTCCTAAACTAGGCTAGGTGAGGAAAACATGGGTTAACAAATAACGAAGGCTAACAAGGCTCAATGGGGTTAAAACCTACAAATCACAATGACATAGGGCACACGGCTTTTTGGCTAAGGTGGTGATCACTACACAACTTCATCTTGAATATGTGTTATGCAAATCAATAACATGCTTTGAATGAAATGGGCATGAGTTCTAGCATTTGGAACTAAATGATGAAACGCCTTCTAAGTAGCAACCAAGCAAAGAATAATGAGATCATGCAACGACTTAGAAAACAAAGAATGCACAGATTTTAACTCTCCAAACAAACGTTTAGGCTCAAGTCTCACAAGGTTGTAGCGTTAGTTTGAGTTCCTTCCTTCAAGCATGTTACAAAAACTGATTTTCCTTTTATGATTGCATGTGAATTCATAAGTTATAACCACAACTAAGCATAAACAAAGAGTAAATCAAACTTTCATCCATGTTAATCACTCTCTTTAACAGCCATGTAATTACAAACCGAATCCTCATCATTGTGTTGGAAGGTACCCTAAGACACAAACAAACACACAAAAACAACTCTTTTTGGGTTTTTAAAACAAATTTTGAGCAGTTTTATGTGATTTTCGGATTTTTACTTTAAAACATACTAAAACACACCAAAACTGCTCAAAATTACTTAAAAACAGCAAGGAACAAGTCTCCAAGTTAAGGGTGATAAAATCCCACGAATTTGCATCTAAAATACTTAGTTACCCCCCCACACTTAAATCAAACATTGTCCTCAATGTTTCAAGCATAAAATCACACTAAACAAAAAGAAACACACAAACAGCAACTAAAACAACTAAATAGGCAGATTAGAAATAAACAACAAAGTGAAGAGTTTAGGAACGCAAATCTGGAATTGGAGTGATTCCTTGGTCTTCCTTTGTTGAATTTAATGGGTTGCCTCCCAAGTAGCGCTTTCTTTTACGTCTTGCAGCCGGACGAAAAACACAATCATGCCCCATTGGAGCCCACGGCACTCTCATACATTGCATCTTTGAACGGTAATGGATAGTGATGTTCGTTGATGGGTGCGTTGTGTTGCCTAAGGTTCACGTACATGCGCCCACCATCGGGGATTTGCTTGGGTACCTGCACCATAGAAGGGAACCACCTCTTAATTTTAATGGGAATTGGATTTGGACTAGGTGCCTTACCTTGGTGTTGTGATGAAGTGGCAGCAACATGAACTGTTTTCCTCATGGTATTCTCGGCCACATGGGGTATCTTAAGGGCAGTGGCCGTGGGGTCCTCATGCTCCACTCCAATTCCCTCATCTTGCATGGTTCTTGAAGCAACCTTTGTGTTAGGGGCTGAATGATCCGTCCCTATCTTTTCTATCGTATCAATAACACAACAAGAACGAACAACGTTAGGAGTCTCAATGGATTCAGGAATTTTAAAACAAATCATATCACCACCAAATGCCATAGTTACTTCTCCTTTGGCTACATCAATCTTGGTTTGAGCCGTTTTCATGAAAGGCCGTCCAAGGAGAATGGGCAATGAAGGAGCATGGTCCGATTCATCCATTTCGAGGACATAGAAATCCGCCGGGAAGACTAAATGATTAACCTGCACAAGAACATCTTCCAAAACTCCCTTTGGATAGGCGTTAGATCTATCAGCCAATTGTATTATTACACCATCCTGTTTAAGTGCTCCTAGATTCATAGATGCATAAACAGAATATGGCATAACATTAATAGATGCTCCTAAATCTAGCATGGCAGATTTGAAACAGGTATTACCAATGACACATGGAATTGTAAAGCTCCCCGGATCTTTGCATTTGGGGGGTAGTTTACGTTGCAAGATGGCGGAGACATTCTCGCTTACATGTACCACTTCTTTCTCCCGGGCACGTTTCTTTGTCGTACAAAGCTTCTTTAAACACTTGGCATACTTCGGGATTTGCTTTATGGCATCAAGGAGGGGAATGTTGACATGCACCTTTCTAAACGTCTCTAGAACATCTTTTTCCTCCTCTTCGTTCTTGGATTGCAAAAATCTACTAGGAAAGGGGACATTCAAAGGAAAAACATTAGTAGGACTTGAATTTAACACATTCTTACCCTTATTGGACAGATTTGCAGGTTTAGGGGCATTGGAGGCTTGCGGCAAAGGTGGAACCACCCTTGCCGTGGGTTGCTTTGATTCCTCCTCTTCCATTTGCAAAATTTCATCCTCGTTATGACCTGTTTTTGATGAAGAACCTGCCCCAACTTCTTTTCCACTCCTTAGCATGATTGCATTTGCGGTTTCAAAGCCTCCTTTTGGATTCGCAATGGTTGAACTAGGAAGCTTTCCTTGTTCTCTAAACTGCCCAACAAACTCGGCAATCTGCCCAATTTGTTTCTCAAGTTGATCCACCCTTTTGTCTTGGATTTGCATAGCCTTAGCTTGATCTTCCTGTCCATTAGACAACTTAGTTAGTATCTTAAGGAGTGCATCATTGTCAAGAGACGTACCTGAGGCACTTGGGCCGGATTGGGCTTGATTTTGGGGTGGGCCGTAGGTTTTGGGAAAGAACCCCGGGGGTTGTTGCCTAAAGCCTCCTTGGTTCTGAGGTTGCTGGGGCTCCCTCCATTTGAAGTTTGGATGGTCCCGCCACCACGGATTATACGTGTTGGAGTATGGATCATGCCTTGACTGATTTTGGCTTTGAAACCCAATGGCATTCGCACTCTCCCATCCGCCATTCTCGATGAGTTGAGGACACTTTTCGGAGACATGTCCTTGGATAGAACATACGCCACACACCACAGGTCCTTGTATCTTCATTTCCTCGGCCATCTGTGAAACAATAGAAGTAAGATTAGCCAATTGTGAATGAAGATCGGAAGTTAAACTTACCTCATGTACTTGGTGCCGTGGGGGTCCTCTTTGGCCTACACCCTCGTACTGTTGAGCGTTCAACGCTCTATTAGCAATCAAGACCTTGGCAGCCATGGGTGTTTTGTCCACCAATGCTCCCCCTGCCGAAGCATCAAGCATTTGACGTTCTAGAGGTAGGAGACCCTCGTAGAAGTATTGCAAAAGCAACTCCTCCTTCATCTGATGCTGTGGACAAGAAGCAACAAGTGATTTAAATCGTTCATAATATGTAGGGAAGGACTCACCTTCTTCTTGCTGAATTCCGCTTATCTTTTTGCGTAGGAGGATGATGCGAGAAGTTGGAAAGAACTTCTCCAAGAACGCTCTCTTCATACTCTCCCAAGAAGTGACAGTGCCGGAAGCTAACTCATATAACCAATCCTTGGCTTTATCCATCAAAGAGAATGGAAAAGCCTTCATCTTCAAAATATTTCCGTCAACATTGACGGGAGTCATACTAGAGCAAACTACTTCAAATTCTTTCAAATGTTTATTAGGATCTTCCATGGACAAGCCATGGTATTTAGGAATATGATGAAGCAAACTTGACTTTAATTCAAACTCATCCGTCTTACCTTGGACAGCCGCGGGGTATTGGATGCACAAGGGTGTGGCATTATCCAAACCCGAGGCGGAAAGCTCCTTGAGTGTACGATTGTCCATGGCCATGCCTTGGACTTCTTCAAATATCCCTGCCGTGGCTTCCTCCTCCTCTTCTTGTACGTTTTCTTCGAGGTCAGATTCGGAACTGGGTGGATGATGTTCTTGCTGGTTTCTAGCTCTTCTCAACTTCCTCTCAAAATCGTCGTCAAAATCCAAGATGTTTGCACGAATCGGTTGAGAGCTTCTAGTCATACATTAGTACCTAAGAAACAAGAAACAAAATTAGGTCAGAAACTTAAGCAAGGTCAGAAACTTAAACAAGGTCAGAAACAAAGTGAAATAAAAGAAACAAAAACAATCCAAGGGATTAGCAATTTTGCTAATCCCCGGCAGCGGCGCCAAAAATTTGATGTGAAAATTAACTTGACACACAAATTAAACCCTCTTTTTGTCAAATTGTAGTAAAGATGTAAGTAGGGATCGTTCTAGACCGGGGATTAGGAGGGATTGCTAAACACTTGGAAACAGACTTAAAAACTCAAAAACAAAGTTAAAACACTAAACTAGACTCAAAGAATGCAAAACTAAAGTTTAAAACACTTAAACAACCCTAGAACTCAAAACAGCAACTAGAAGGCTCAAAACTGCCTAAAAACCACTTTCTGGGCAGTTTTGAGCACCTACACTAATTTGGACGAAATTGGATGAAAACTTGAATCAAAACACTTAGAAACACAAATCAAAACACTTTCTAACTAATCTAGGACTCTAAAATAAAGGGGGATTTTGTTTTGACGAAAATTAAAATAAAACAGAAACTTTAACTAGCACAGATTGTAAAAACGATTTTGGTGAAATAGATGGTTAAAAGGCTAGTTAGGAGGTTCTTCTCCACACATGTCACACTTGCAAACAAAACGATTTTCAGTTGTTCTTCCGATAAACTATGAATACTCAACGCCCCAAGTTAACCGTGAATTGCACTAATTAACCCTCAGTTTTTCCACAAGTTATTAAGTTGGATGATTGCATACGACAACCCAAAACATTCCCTACAAGTTCCCTACATGAATTGCATAATAGAGATACAAGCAAGAATCATTACGTTCTATGAAAAACATAAGCATTGACGAAGCATTTGTTACTATGAATTGCATGAAACTTATGCTAAGAATTCATTCAACGCGATCGTTTTCAAGCGATCTTCACTACTTGTGATTATAAGATTGTAACTATTAGGTGAAACTCCCTCATAATCTAGCATCATATTCATGCATGAAAACTAAGCGTGCACTCTCAATCAACATACACAAATAAGTTATCAATCAAATAGATGAACGAATTGAATCCATAACTTATGAAATAACAACTGAATGTAATCGAATCAAATTGCAAGCATGTACATGGTTTCGAATCACCCCCCAACTAAGGGGGTTTAGTTCCTCATACTCACAACACAAAGTTTATTGAATTGAAACATCAAAGACATAAGAAAGATTACACCTAAAATGCCAAAGAAGTCCACTTTGAAATCTGCACAGAAAGCTCCACTTTCTTCTTCTCCTTGCTGCGTCAGTGAGGGTTTAGGGGCTGTTTGGATGTGATTTCGGTTTAGGGATGGATTTGGGATGATATGGTGGTTTGGCAAAGGGTAAGGGAGGTGTATGGTGGTGCGGCAAAGTGGGGTAGGTTGCTGGAATGGATGAGTGGCGGCTGGAATGGATGGATTTTGGGTGATGGTGGCTGCGGCAAAAGGTGGGGAAAAGGAGAGATGGTTTTCTGATTTTTTGGAGAGGGGAAGATATCTGCGGCTAGGGTGTAAGGGTGGTATATATAGGCACTTAGAAACCCTAATGAAATCAGATTTTTAACAATGGGCTAGGGTTAGGTGCGGCACTTAAGTGGACTAGGGTTTAGGGTTTGTAAAATAGGGCTTCTAGGTGGAAAGGTGCGGCTTGGGTTTAGGAGAAATGGACTAGGGTTTAACATGGCAAATTTTAGATGATTAGGCCCTAGGGTTTGGCATGGGTTGAAGGTCCACAAGGAAATTTGGGTTTAGGTCATCTAAAAGCCCAACGCCAAGAATAGAAACTCTCGAAAATGGAAACCTCCAAGAATAGAAACTTCCAACTTTTAGAAACTTTGGTTGCCAATTCCGATTTAGGAAAGATCGACCCAAAATGGAAACTTTTAGGCTTAGCTTTCCTACTTCAAGTAGGAAACCTCAAATCTTCAACTCTTCAATTCCATCCCAACCTTGCGTTCCAAGCATGTCCTTTTCAATTCAAGCTCACTTTTTGCTCCAAAAGCTCCAAATTGTATCATTTCATGTAATACGTCCGCTAAACCTGAAAACACAAGAAAGTAGCTTAAAAGACTACTTTAACAAAGAAAACATAACAAAAATGCATAAGAACTAGCTAACTAAGGCGCATAAATATGCTCCTATCAGATCCCTACTTACATACTTACTACAATCGATAAAAAGAGGGTTAATTTGTGTGTCAACATAATTTTCACATCAACTACCATATCATTCCTTACCTCCTCATCCATCCAAATAACCCCTAGAACCTGTCTCTAGTCCTTGTGCCGCAGCCAAGAGGAGGAGAGAAAGCTTGGGACGTTCATGCCATTCAATTGAGGATTGCTGGAACGTTTTAGGTGTTGTCTTTCCTTTGATTTCCATGTTTAATTTTGATATTCTTTGTGTTGTGAGTATGAGGAACTAAACCCCCCTTGGTTAGGGGGGAATTCGAAACCATGTACATGCTTGCAATATGATTTGATTACATTCAGTTGTTATTTCATAAGTTGTGGATTCAATTCGTTCATCTACTTGATTGATAACTTATTTGTGTATGTTGATTGAGAGTGCACGCTTAGTTTTCATGCATGAATATGATGCTAGATTATGAGGGAGTTTCACCTAATAGTTACAATCTTATAATCACAAGTAGTGAAGGTCGCTTGAAAACGATCGCGTTGAATGAATTCTTGGCATAAGTTTCATGCAATTCATAGTAACGAATGCTTCGTCAATGCTTATGTTTTTCATAGAACTTAATGATTCTTGCTTGTATCTCTATTATGCAATTCATGTAGGGAACTTGTAGGGAATGTTTTGGGTTGTCGTATGCAATCATCCAACTCAATAACTTGTGGAAAAACTGAGGGTTAATTAGTGCAATTCACGGTTAATTTGGGGCGTTGAGTATTCATAATTTATTGGAAGAACAACTGAAAATCGTTTTGTTTGCAAGTGTGACATGTGTGGAGAAGAACCTCCTAACTAGCCTTTTATCCATCCTTTTCATCCTAAAACGTTTTACAATCTGTTTTGTTTTAAAGTTTCTGTTTTGTTTTCAATTTTCGTCCAAAACAAATCCCCCTTTATTTTAAAGTCTTAGATTAGTTAGAATATGTTTTGATTTGTGTTTCTAAGTGTTTTGATTCAAGTTTTCACCCAAATTCGTCCAAGTTCTTGTTAGGTTCTCAAAACTGCCCAGAAAGTGGTTTTAGGCAGTTTTGAGTCATTAGGTTGCTGTTTTGAGTTTTATGTTTGTTTAAGTGTTTTAAACTTTAGTTTTGCATTCTTTGAGTCTAGTTTAGTGTTTTAAACTTTGTTTTTATGTTTTAAGTCAGTTTTCAAGTGTTTAGCAATCCCTCATAATCCCCGGTCTAGAACGATCCCTACTTACATCTTTACTACAATTTGACAAAAAGAGGGTTTAATTTGTGTGCTTATCTATTTCGCATCAGCCGTGGCCTCCTCTTCAACCTCAACTTCTTGCTCTTCTAATTCAAGTTCGGGACTAGGAGGATTAGACTTTTGCAACCTCTTTTTCCTTCTCAAAGTCCTCTCAAAATCACTGTCAAAGTCGAAGATATGCTCACGGACAGGTTGTGAGCTGTGGGTCATAAACTAGTACCTACACACAAGAGCAAACAAAGTGAGTAACCAACTTAATAGACTCGGCACAAGTAAGGAAATAAGGTGCCAATACACGGCACAAAAACAAAACACACCCACGGTGCAAAATTAAAACAAAACAGAAACTAAACAATTTAATCAAGACTCAAGACAAGGGATTCGCGACTTTGTCAATCCCCGGCAACGGCGCCAAAATTTGATGCGTAAAATAACTAACCACACAAATTAAACCCTATTTGTGACAATTGTAGTAATGATGTAAGTAGGGATCGTTCTAACCGGGGATTAACTAGGGGTGCTAATCTAATATAAATTGATTCAAAAACACAAAAACTAAACTTAAAAACTCTAACAAGACTACTATGACTCAAAATAGATTTAAAGCACTCAAAACTGCCTAAAACAATCAAATTGACTAAAAAAGAAACTAGAACTTGATTTGGACGGAATTCAAAGTGTTTATGACTCCAAATGCTTAAGAACACAAAATAACACAGATTTGAATGACTAAGACTCAACAAAATATGGGGGAATTGTGTTTGGACGAAATTAAATTAATTTGGCAGATTGTAAAGAAAACAGATTGTAAGACAAAATTGTGATGAATCAAGGGATGATGGAATAGCTAAGGGTTTCTTCTCCACACATGAAATATATGCAACGTAAATCAATGTCCAGTTATCAATTCAACAAGTTATGAACCTCGACACTCCAAGTTAATTAGGTCCGCTTAAATTAACCTTCAGATTTCCCTAGAATCATTGAATTGGATGAATATGCAGCAAACAAATTATTCCTAACAAGTTCTCTATATGAACAGCATGATAAAGACACAAGTTAGAATCATTACGTTCTTTGGAAATCATAAGCATCGACAAGGCATTTGTAACTATGAAAAGCATGATACTTTTGCCAGGAATCTACTTAACACGATCGTGACTAGCGACCTTCACTACTTGCGAATATAAATTCATAACGATTAGGTGAAACAAATTTATATCCTAGCACCAAATTCAAACATGCAAATTAAGCGTGCACTCTCAATCAACATGCAAGAATAAGTTCTAAATCCAACGGTTAAACAAATTGAATTCACGACTTATGCAACGATAACTGGAAGTAATCAACTTATTTCACATATATAATCATGGTTTTGAATACACCCTTAGCCAAAACAAAATTAGCCAATCATACTTAAAGCAAAACAAAGATTACATGAATTAGACATTAAAATCCAAAGAAAGAAAACACCTAGAATGCTCCAACTTGGCAGCAAGTGCATCCAAGATTTCTCCTTTCCCTTGCTTGCGGCAGATTGGTTTGTGGACAGGTTTTGGGTAGTTTTATGGTGTAGAATGGATGGGGAATGGTATGGAAAGGTTTAGGGTGAGTGTGGAGGAGTGTTTGATGGTTGGAGGGTGGAAGAAGGTGGAGTGGCTGTTATGTTTTCTGGGGTGTTTTGCTGCCTAGGGTGTGTATGGACGAATTTTCTGTGATGAATGATGAAAAATGGGAGCTGGAATCCTTGGCTAAAGGGTGTAAACATGTATATATAGGCCCCAAAAACCCTAGAGAATCAGGTTAGGCAATGGAGGAAGTGCACAGCAAGGAGGGTGAATTTGTGGTGTGCAATGGTCCAAGGATGAAAATGAAGTAATGATGCAAAGTATGGAGGGTAAAATGGAGTGGTGTTGCAGCTAGGGAGCATGAATGATTGTGCACATTGAATATAAATGAAAAGGGAGGTGAAATGTTTCAGAAATGAGTCAAAGGTGCAGCCACATGTGTTGCACACGGCATGGGATTCCAAAGGTGGCTGATGGAGCATCAATTGGTGCATGTAATGGTTGTGAAAGTTGTATGAAATCTGATGGGTGAAGGGAACAAGAGGTATGCAGCAATTGAGTGTAATAATTCAATGTATTGAGGCATGAAATCAGAAATAATGTAGGGGACAAGGGTGATTAAGCATGGCATGGGAATCCAAAAGGAATACAATGGTGAACCCACGGCAAGAAAGGTGCATTGTGGAGTGACACCCTTTTGTGGCTGAATTCTTTATCCTTTGTACAATAATTCTTCACATTCTTAGCCTCTTTAGTTTTCAATTTCGTCCATCCATCTTGCTCTATCCATTCCAAACCCGAAACTGCTCCAAAGGCCTCCAAAATGCATCTTCTTGCATACTTTGTCCTTAGAATCTGAAAACACACAAAAATGACTTTAAACACTAAAATAACTAAGAAAATACAACGTAAATGCGCAAGAACAAGCTAACTAAGTCGCATAAATATGCTCCTATCAGCGCCGTTGCCGGGGATTAGCAAAATTGCTAATCTTCCCCCTTTGTTTCTGTTCGTTTTTTTTTTCTTGTGTTTCTAGGCCTGGGATTAACTAGGGCTGCTAATCTACACAAATATGACTCAAAAACACAAAACTAGACTTAAAAATACTTAACTAGACTCAAAGAACTCAAAACAAACTAAAAAGACTCAAAACAGCACAAAACAATCAAATAAACTCAAACTAGACACTAGAGGGTGAATTGGACGAAAATTGATTTCAACTTGACTCAAAACACTTAAAAACACAAATTGGACAGATTCTAACTAACTTGACATAGCAAAATAAATGGGATTGGGTTTTTGATGAATTTAAAGTAAAAGCAAGTAAATTAAAAACTTAGACAGATTAGACACGAATTTGGGGGAAATATGGGTGATTGGCTTGCTAGAGGGTTCTTCTCCACACATGACAAACTTGCATACAAAACAATTTCCAGTTGCTTTTCCAATAAACCATGAATCTCAAGGTTCCAGATTAACCGTGAAAAGCACTAATTAACCTTCAGATTTTCCTTAAGTAATTGAATTGGATGGACAACGCATCGGCAACCAAATTATTCTTCGATAGTTCCTTACATGACAGCATAATAGAGATACAATCAAAGATCATTAAGCTTTGTGAAAATCATAAGCATTGACAAGGCATTCGTAACTACGAACAGCATGATACTCCTGCCAATAATTCACTTAACGCGATCGTGACTAGCAACTTCCACTACTTATAAATATAAGTTCATAACTATTAGGTGAAACTCCTTTATATTTTAGCATCAAATCTCTGCATGTAAACGAAGTGTGCACCCTTATCAACAAACAAGAATAAGTTCTTAATCAAACAGTTAAGTAATTTGCATTCACGATTCATGAAATCACAGTTAGAAGTAATCAATTCATATTGCAAATATGTTCATGGCTTTGAATTTCCCCCTAGCTAAAACGAGTTTAGCTTCTCATGTTCGCAATTAAACAAAGACAATTAAATTTAAACATTAAAACAATGGATAGAATACACCTAGAAACGCTCCAACAATCCAACGTCTTGAATGGCAAGCATGACTCCAAGGGTCTCTTCTCCTTTCTCCTTGCAAATCTACGGCACAATGGGATGAATGTGTATGGGTATATATGGTATGAATTTGTAGTGAATGGTGGTAGAGGGTGGTGAGCTAAACGAATGCTGCAGCAATTATATTTATAGGGAGAAAAGGCACAGCCAAGGTAGCATTGGAAAAGGATTGGCACTCCAAAACCCAAATGGAGTGGGTTAAAACAATCAGAAACCAAGGAAATTAGGATGACAAATAAAAAAACATCAGGAACAAGGATATAGGGTGTGGCACAACTAGGAAAAGGGGTTCTAGAAGGGGTTGGGGCGCCACTTTTGTAAGGAGAGGAGATAAGGCTTCTAGAATCTGAAATATTTATTTTAAATGCATAATTATCCCTTGTAAATGGCTGGAATTAAGGCACAAACTGATTTGGATAAGATAAGATTGGATAATGTTGGATTAGGAAAGGACAAGATAAGATAAGGTTAGTTTGGATAAGATAAGGTTGGATAAGGTTTTGGATAATGACTCCTTCTTTTGAGCTGATTCCTTATCTTCTTTGTCTTGGATTTATTTTCTTCATCTTTTCAGCACATTCCTAGCCTCTTGAACTTTAAATTTGTCCATCCATCTTGCTCCACTCATAAGCTATCCATTTGATGCCCAAAACTACCTCAAAATGCTCCAAATTGCACTTTCTTGCCATCTTTGTCAATTGGACCTACAAACACACGAAATTAGCTTAAAACACTATAATAAGTAAGAACTAACTATGAAAATGCAAGAAAACAAGCTAACTAAGTCGCATAAATATGCTCCTATCACTTGCTCATACTACAATCATCAAAATTATATGGTTTAATTTGTGTGTTAGTTTATATCACATCAAATTTTGGCGCCGTTGCCGGGGATTAGCAAAATTGCTAATCTTCCCATTTGTTTCTGTTCTTTTTTTTTTCTTGCGTTTCTGATTTAGTTTTATTTTATTTTCTTTGTTTTATGTATTAGTGATAGGAGCATATTTATGCGACTTAATTAGCTTGTTTCCTTGCATTTACGTTGCTAGTACCTAGTAATTTTAGTATTTTAAGTTATTTTCGTGCAATTTCAGGTTTTAAGGACAAAGTATGCAAACATATGCATTTTGGAGCCTTTTGGAGCAGTTTTGGGCATGGAATGGATAGCTTATGCTTGGAGCAAGGTGGATGGACGAAATTGAAGATCAAAGGAGGCTAGGAATGAATAATGAAAATGAAGAACAAAGAGTTCATAATTGGAAACCAAAGTTTCTATTCTTGGAGGTTTCCATTCTTGAAAGTTTCTATTCTTGGCTTGGAAGTTTCCTAATCCTTCCTCACCTATGTTCCAGCCACAAAAGGGTTTCAAAACATGTTAGGTTGCCTAATTACATGTTTCTAGAAGTCCTAGAACCTGGCCTAGACATTGCCGCACAAGGGAGAGCTTCCTTTCCTATTTTCTGCCTTAAAACCACATTCCTCTTTTATTTTTTCTCATTGCTGCACCCTACCTTCCCTTCTTGCCTAATTTCTGAACCAAAAACTCCTTTCCCTTTCTCCCTTAACCTATGCCGCACCTTACATCCTTTCTTGCCTATTTTCTGACCCAAAACACATTCCTAAATCTGCCATACAATCTTTGCCGAATTTCCTTTCCTATTCTCTTTAATTCTTGCACCTTTCTTGCCTATTTTCCATTGATTTCTGATTCCAAATCTAATAAATTCGTAGCCCTTCCTTTCCCTATAAATAAGACCCCTTTCTGACCATTCTAAGGACTCCACCCTTCACCATAACCTACCTACGTCCATCCACCACCATAATTCACCACAAATCATCACCAAACACCCTTGTGTCGCAGCAAAGAAGAAAGAAGGAGACCCTTGGACGTGCTTGCCATTCAAGACGTTGGATTGTTGGAGTGTTTCTAGGTGTTTTCATTCTTTGTTTTCAATGTCTAAATTTATGTATCTTTGTTTTGCGCTTATGAGGAACTAAGCCCTTCTTAGTTAGGGGGTAATTCGAAACCATGTTCATGCTTGCAATATGAATTGATTACTTTTGGTTGTGATTTCATAAGTTGTGAATTCAATTCGTTTAACTGCTTGATTGATAACGTATTCGTGTATGTTTGTTAAGAGTGCACGCTTAGTTTTCATGCATGAATATGATGCTAGAATATAAAGGAGTTTCACCTAATAGTTACAAACTTATATTCACAAGTAGTGGAGGTCGCTTATAAACGATCGCGTTAAATGAATTCTTGGCATAAGTTTCATGCTCATCATAGTAACGAGTGCCTCGTCAATACTTATAGTTCTCATGTTGCTTAATGATCTTTGATTGTATCTTTAATGTGCTTTTCACGTAAAGGACTTTTGAAGAATGTGTTGAGTTGTTGTATGCGCTTTCCCATCCAATTCAATAACTTAAGGAGAACTTGAAGGTTAATTGAAGCGGACCTAATTAACCTAGGGTGTTGAGTTTCATGATTTATTGAACGAACAACTGAAAATTGGTTTGTATGCAAGTGTGTCATGTGTGGAGAATAACCCTCTAGCTAGCCCATCATCCATAGTTTGATCCAAATTCGTCTAGAATCTGTTTTCAATTTACAATCTGTTTTGCAAGTTTAATTTCGTCCAAAATCAAAACCCCCTTGACTTTTATTGAGTCATATTAGATAGAAAGTACTTTAGTTTGTGTCTTTAAGTGTTTTGGTTCAAGTTATAACTCAATTTCGTCCAAATTAGTGTTAGAGCTCAAAACTGCCCAGTTTATGTTTTTAGGCAGTTTTGAGTGTTTTTAGCTTGTTTTGAGTCTTTTGAGTTTGTTTTGAGTCTTGTGAGTCTTGTTAAGTGTTTTTAAGTTTATTTTTGTGTTTCTAAGTCAGTTTAGAGTAGATTAGCAATCCCTCCTAATCCCCGGTCCAGAATGATCCCTACTTATCCATACTACAATTGTCAACAAGAGGGTTTAATTTGTGTGTTTCGTTATTTTACGCATCAACTAGTTTATGACTCGAAGTTCTCAACCTGTTCCTGAGCATATATTGGAGTTTGACGATGATTTTGAACGAACTTTAAGAAGGAAGAAGAAGCAGCCATAATTCAATCACCCTAGTTCTAGCTTTGAATCTGAATTTGAAGAAGAGGAAGAAAAACAAGACATGGCTGTTCACAATCGAACAATCAAGGAGCTCTCAGCCTTAGGATTGGACAATGTCGTTCCTCTTTGCATCCAATACCTAGAGCAGTTCAAGGCAAAACCGATGAGTTTGAATTGAAGTCTAGTCTGGTGCATCACATTCCCAAATACCATGGGTTGTCCATGGAAGATCTGAACAAGCATTTTAAGGAATTTGAAGTAGTATGTTTGAGTATGACACCAATTAACGTGGATGGAAATATTTTGAAGATAAAAGCCTTTCCATTCTCTCTTTTGGAAAAGGCTAAAGATTAGCTCTTTGAATTAGCACTTGGAATCGTCACTTCTTGGGAAAGCATGAAGAAAGCATTCTTAGAGAAATTCTTCCTAACTTCAAAAGTCATTCTTTTGAGGAAGAAAATTAGTGGAATTCAACAAGGCCCAGGAGAATCCTTTCCAATGTATTATGAGCATCTCAAGACTTTAGTTGCATCTTGTCCACAACATCAAATGCAGGAAGAGTTTTTAATTCAATATTTCTATGAAGGACTATTTCCACTTGAGAGACAAATACTTGATGCTTCAGCAGGAGGTGCTTTGGTTGACAAAACACCAGTTGCTGCGAAGATCTTAATAGCAAATCGAGCCTTGAATGCACAATAATATGAAGGAGTTGGAGGAAGAGAGCATACACGGCAAAGTCAAGTTAATAAGGTAACTGCTATTTTAGAACTTCAATCTCAAATGGCTAATCTCTCTACTCTTATATCATAGGTTGTTGAAGGATCCAAGGTGCAAAGTGTAGATGCATGTGGCGTATGCTCTATGCAAGGACACCTTACTGATCAATGTCCTCAATTAATCGAGAATGAGGGATGGGAAAGTGCCAATGCCATAAGTTATTAAGGCCAAAATCAACCAAGGAATGACCCATTTTCCAACACCTACAATCCGGGCTGGAGAGATCATCTGAATATGAAGTGGAAGGAACCTCAACAAACTCAACAACAAGGTGGATATAGACAGCCACCTCCTGGGCTCTACCAAGGGCCATTTGCACCACCACAGCCACCCCCACAACCTTCCTAACCAAATTCATGTTCTTCAATGGATAATGATAAAATTCTTCAAGCACTAACTTTTTGACTCAAGGTTTACAAAATCAAGCTAAAGAGATGGGCAACATGAAGAATCAAATGGGGTAGATGGCAGAATTCATGGGATAATTTAGAGAACAAGGCAAGCTTCCTAGTTCAACCATTGTAAATCTAAAGGGAGGTTTTGAAACTGCTAAGGCTATTACCTTGAGAAGTGGTAAAGAGATTGGAACCAATCCAAAAACTTCCAAACAAAGCTAACAAAAAGACGAACAGCTGCTGCCCGAAGAAGAAGTGCTGGACAAGGCCACTGCAAGGGAAGAACAATCCTTGCCGCAACCTCCTAAGGCTTCTATGCCACCCAATTCAAGTAAGGTGGGTTCGAATTCAATTCTTTCTAACCCTATTCCACCAAATGTGTCTTTCCCTCGCAGGTTTATGCAATCTAAGAAAGATGAGAATGAAAAAGACATTTTAGAAACCTTAAGGAAGGTACAAGTCAATATTCCACTTCTTGATGCAATAAAGCAAGTACCAAAGTATGCTAAATTTTTTAAAGAGTTTTGTACAACAATGAAATGGATATCGAACATGGAAGTGGTACGGGTAAGTGAAAATGTTTTTGTAGTTTTTCAAAAAAAAACTGCCACCCAAATGCAAAGATCCAGGTAGTTTCACAATCCCTTGTGTTATTGGCAATACCAAGTTTGAACATGCTATGCTAGATTTAGGTGCTTCCATTTATGTCATGACTGTTGGAAGTATGCCCACAAAGCCACTCATTTGATGTAATAACTTTTTGGAATACTTAATGTATTAAACTTTTATATGTTTAATGAAGGGCAAAGCTTATTGTTAATCACTATTTATTGTATCATGTGTTTAAGCAATAAGGGAATCCAAGGGATGTATTTGATCTAAGAGACAAGTGATCTAAGTGAGTTAGATTATCGAGACCATTCTCTTATGTTCATTCCTAAAACGTTCCTAGCCATAGGATTGCCAATTGGGCATTGACAATCCGCTAAGGTTAGTATGTGTTATGTTGACTCAAGCGTGAGTATGACTAGTCTCAAGTCATTTGGTGTTGGACACTAAGACAAACACATAGCTGCTCGAAAGAGTAATCGAGTACACTGAACTACGATCAAAAGAGAGTTCGAACATACATGTCATGTATGAACTCTTAAAGTTGCAATATGCAAAGTAGTCCTTTGACCTGAGGCATCATAGATGTCTAATGGTTAAGTCCTTGATCTTTGATCATGTCAAACGGCATTCCATCGGAGTGTCCACGGCATTGTTAGGGTCAAGCTATCTAGTCATGTAGACATATGAATGCACAACAAGGGATCTCTAACCTTCCATGGTGGAAGGAGAATACTCTAAGATATGATTCTAAAGTCTTTGGCCAAAGCAAATGAATATGACTTAGGAAGTTTGTTCCAAATCATATTCAAGGGAATCATATAGGAAAGTATCACATTGGATAGTAGACATGAAACAAACTATCACTTAAACAATGTGATTAAGAGTATTGTATTAGAGAAGGACCGTATTGCATTGTAGTTGTAACTGGATAGGTTCTCCAACCAATTCTACTTAGCTTGGGTAACCATGATATTTTGCTAGGCGTTACTCATGGTTTGTGGAAGCCCTAATGGTTAGCAAACACTAATCAATAAAGGGAGAATTGAAATGTGGTTTCAATTCACAATCGATCGTTAAGAGTAACAATCGCCCACTGCCTCGTTAATTGGAACCTAATGGATCGTACACCGAGTAAGGATGTATGTGAAGAAATCAAATGAAATGGATAAGCAATTAAATGGTTTAATTGAAGAATGGTCAAGATTAATTAATTAGTTAATTAATTTTACGAAAGGTTCGTGTTGGGCTTATATGTTGGTTTTGGGTTTCGGGGCCCAAAAGCGTTTTGGTCCAAAAGGCCCATTATGTTTAAGTTGTATGACAACTAAAACAAAATGGGCAAATAGCCCAATAACATCAAAGAGGCCGGCCATTAGGGTGGATGGGCAAACTTGGAGTAATTACAAGTTTGCCACTCACTTGTAATGAAGTATAAATTCAACTTTATAGCTTTATTTTCATTTAGGGTTTTCTAGTTGAAATTGGGTGAAACATTTTCTCTCCATTTTCTTCCAAGAGGCCGGCCACTAAGAGAAGGGACATCTAGCAATCTCTTCTTCCCTAAGTCATCCATATCATCTTCACAAGATACATCCTTGGTGAAGAGACTTAGAGACATCAAACTTTTGGTGTTTTGGAGAACATATCCTCATTTCCTCAAATCTTCAAAGGAGCACTAAAGGGAGGAAAACACAAGGAGGATTCAAGGAGCTTGGAGGTGACTTGAAGGCCCTCAACTTGGGTGAATCCCTTGTGTAAACAAGGATGAGCTTCAAGGGTAAAGAAACTCTAAATCTTTACTTCTCTTTAATGTTGTTAAAGAGTTTATTGGTTCACCATATACTAGGCTTTGAAAGTCATGGGTTTTATGAATTGTTTTGAATGCATGTCTACTTTAAAGTGTTAATAGCTTGCCTATGTATTCAAATGTTCATACTTGTTCTTAGGTAGGACAAAATTTTTCCTTCAAGTGGTATCAGAGCCTAGGCCTAGTTTATGGTGAATCCTTTTGGGTTTTGTGATTTTCATAATATGTGATTTAAATGTTGTAAATGTTACAAGCTTTGTTCTTGCTTTTGAATATATAAATTTTGCTAGAAAATTTAGCATCTCAAATGTTGTAGATGTATTTCATTCAAGCATGAATATTGGAACTAAAATTTGGTGCCATGTGTTTTGGAAATTCGGCCAAATCCTTAGGGTGATTTTTTGGGTTCACGTTTGTCTTGTTAAAATGGTTTTAAGGTGACTTTTGGAACCCCTAAGTACCCTAGGATATTAGCCCTCTTTTGAGTGGTGAAAAATTGAGTTTTGGTGAATGAAAACATTCATGGAGCTATTATGAGTTTTCATGGTGTTCTTCAAATGTTCTTGAAGTTCTTGCCAAGAACAAAAAGGTTTGAAGTTTTGATTCAAAAGTTTTATGTTTTTCATAAAGTTTTGGTTTATTTTTTGATGGTTGATGGTTATAGGTGAGATGTGATGAAATGTTTTAATGTTTGTCAAAACTCATAAATGTTTTACAAAACATTTTCTTACAAACCATCAATTTCACCTTTACCTCACCCACCAAAATCCACTTGCATATTGCACATGCATGCTCCACTTGCTCCAAATCCCTTTCACACTACTTTACCACTCTAAAACCGGCCACCCCCTAGTGGGGGTACTTTTGGGGCCTTTTGTGCAATTACATAAAGTTTTGATACTTTTGTATATTTGCATTTTGGCCCAAAAGTTTACGTTTTTACATTTAGGCCTAAAAACTATAAAGGACAAATTGTTTTGATCCTTTAATGATGTTTTTACATTAATAAAATTTTGGGATCTAGTTGTAATTACATGAAGTTGTGGACTATTGTGTTTTTACAAAGTGACCCCAAAAGTTTTTGTATTTGCATTATGGCCCAATTGTTGTGGTCATAGTTTCCTTTTGGCCCAAATAAAATGAGAACAAAATTGTTTTGTCTCTTTAATGAGAATTGGATTTTCATTTCATTTAGTTCCATTTAAATCAATTCTATGGATCCAAAAACCAATTGTTTAAGTTGCTTTCTTTGTTAATGTGATTAATTGAGAAAGGGTGATTATGAACCAAAGGCCTCGATAATTGAGCTATGTGATTGGCCGGTTACATTATGAATGTTTGGGTTTAGTAGTGTAGATTTGAATGTAATTTGATTAATTCAATTTGTTGTAAATGGACATAAGTCCATCATTTGATTTGTGTTGTAAAAGGGCATAAGCCCTTCTTATTATTTCATGTATTCCTTTTGTTTATATGTATGCAAAATGGAATAGTTGAGTCCAACGCCCAATAGGAAATAACGGTTTAATTGGATTAAACGCGTAACTAAAATCAACAACTATCTACCTTAAACCCAAGGTCCAACACAAGGCTCGTGTTGGATCAAATCAAACGGTTCATAATCATCCTAAAACCTAATATGACTATATAGTCCATATGAGGATGCAATGCATTCGTTAGTAGTTCCATATAGTCTCACTTATTTCTTCGAAATAGTGGGAGTATTATAAACTACTAATTCATATTATACTTGGACCAATAGTTGTGATAGGCCCATGTTCTTTTAATATGATTAAAATGATTTTGATGTAGCCCAAAACTACTCCCTCGACAAACGAATATTAAGTTGATAAGCGAGAGATGTTTTGAACATCTCTTCGTAGGCCTTCCACCGTGGTGGGCTCCAATCATTTGTGACTCATGCACCGGCTTCACCCTATCATGGGGGAGTTCAAAGTATGTGCTTACATTCAGGAGGAGTCCATAAACATATGATGAGGTGAGTGTAGGCAACGAGGATAGCCGACATCGTATCATCGTGAGGCTATTCTTGAACCCCTTCACAAACTAAGCATGGTGGGAATAACTTAATCTAAGTGCAATGGAGCCGACATCGTATCATCGTGAGGCAACATTCTCTAGAGGCCAAACGGATGGGTAATTACAAAAGGTTGTAAATGAATAATGCGTTATTCTCTCATCATTATTTTTGCTAACCAACATCGTATCATCGTGAGGTGGGCTTGGTAATGGTGAGTCTCCCATACCCCGCTAAGAGTTCAATATAACTCTCGAATTCTATTGAGGGATGTGGAATTTGCCAAAAATAGTGGGTGGTACTATTTGATTCAAAGACCCAATCAAATAGTTTTAAACAAACAATCTAATACGATTTCTGTTATGTTATGTAGTTAACGACATGCCTAAAATTATACCCACCATTATACTTGACAAAAGGAGCCTTAAGGGCCAACGTTTCCTTGCTTGGTATCGCCACATTGAGAATGTCTCAAAGGTGAAAGACATATTGTATGTGCTTAAGCAATCCCCTCCTCATGTACCTCCTACGAAACTAGCTTCAAAGGAGGAGTGTCAAAATTATGTTAGACACTATGAGGATGACTTACAAGCCAAATGCTTAATCCTCACTTCACTTAGTGAGGAACTTACGAAGCTATATAAGCACATGGACACTTCTTGTGCCATGGTTGAAAGTTTGCATAAGATGCATGACATTGATACTAGTAATGTACGATTCTCAAATGTTTGTAGTCTAATGAATGCCAAAATGGCAAAGGGGACATCAGTCCATGAACATGGACAAAAGATGGAAAAGATATTTAAAGATCTTAAAAGTTTAGGAACTTCCATCGATGGGAAAATGGCCTAAGACTTTTTCCTTGCATCTCTCTCGGATGATTTCACTAAGTTTATTGTAAACTATAAAGTGAATAGATTCGATCATGCTTTAAACGAGATGATTGACATGTGCTGTAAATTTGAAAAAGGTTTCAAAATGGACAGTGGGAGTGAGAATGCAAACACAAGGAAAAGGTTGCATAAGAAGAAGGCAAAGAAATCCAAAGGAACATGCTTTCATTGTGGAAAGGATGAACGTTGGAAGAAGAAATACAGGGTGCGCATTGCGAGCCTTATGACACGAACTTTTGAAGAGACTATTTCTGTCATAGAGAGTGCTTTTACAGTGAGCTCCAATTCCTGGATATTTGATTCAGGCGCTAGTCAACATATCTGTAATACGATGCAGGGACTAACAGGGAGCAGGTCACTGCGCAATGGGGAGATGGTTGTGCGAGTTGGGAATGGCATTAAAATCTCTGCAAAAGCAATAGGCACCTACATGCTTGACCTACCCTCTGGGGAAGTCCTGGAACTTAAAAATTGTTTATATTTTCCTTCATGTATAAAGAATTTGATTTCCATCTCTAAGCTTTTACGAGATGGGCACTCAGTATTGTTTGACAAAATGAGTTGCACTTTATACTTGAACGGTCGTATTATCTCTCATGGTAATATGATAGAGGGACTTTTTCACCTAGAGACGAATAGTGGGATGCACTGTATTGCAAGCGGGAATACCTCAAAACCCAAAAGAGCTAGAGAAGAAGTTAACCAAGAAAAGATGTGGCATCTTAAACTTAGACATGTGAACCTTGATAAGATTCACAAGATGTCGAAAGACGGATATATCCGCCCATTAGGTAATGACCAGATGGGTACTTGTGAATGTTGCTTGAAAGGGAAGATGACCAAATCTCCATTTACTGGAAAAAGGAGAGCGTGCCACTGAAATTCTAGGGTTAATCCACACTGACGTATGTGGACCTATGTCTACTACGTCGAGAGGAGGCTTCTCCTACTATATCACATTCACCGACGATCACTCTCGGTTTAGCTATGTGTATCTTATGAAGTACAAGTCAGAATCCTTTGAAAGGTTCAAGGAATTCAAGAATGAAGTTGAGAAGCAAACTGGGAAACAGATAAAGATCCTAAGATCGGATCGAGGAGGTGAATATCTGAGTAATGAGTTCCTAGATTATCTCAAAGAGTGTGGAATAATATCACAGTGGACTCCACCGGGAACTCCACAACTTAATGGAGTTTCTGAAAGGAGAAATCGAACCTTGATGAACATGGTTCGTTCTATGATGAGTTCCGCTGATCTACCAGTAACATTCTGGGGATACGCTCTATATACAGCAGCTTACTTGCTTAATAGAGTACCTTCCAAATCAGTTTCACAAACGCCCTATGAGATATGGCATGGAAGAAAGCCAAGTCTTAATCATGTTAAGATTTGGGGTTGTGAAGCATATGTCAAGAAGCTTGAAGCTACTAAGCTTGAAGCGAGATCAGTAAGATGCTATTTTGTGGGATATCCTAGAGAAACTATGGGATATGAGTTCTACCATCCTGACGACCAGAAAGTCTTTGTCGCCAGAACTGCTAAGTTTCTAGAGGACGAATTCGTTCTCAAAAGAACTATAAGCAAAGAGATGGAAATTAATGAGATTAATAATGAACCACAAACAAGCACTCGACATATTGACAACCCTGTTCCTGAACCCCTAGCTCCACGTAGATCTGAACGGGTTAGTAAGCCACCTAAGAGGTATGGCTTAGACAATGACTTTGCGGAATTGCACCTTCTAGGTGACAATGACACAAAGGAGGACCCTAGGGACTACACTGAAGCAATGTTCGACATTGATTCAAAGAGATGGCAAGAGGCCATGAAATCCGAGATGGATTCCATGTATCAAAATCAGATCTGGACTCTTGTAGACCCTCTAGAAGGTATTGTACCTATTGGAAACAAATGGGTCTTCAAGAGGAAGATAGGCGTTGATGGGAACGTGGAGACTTATAAGGCTAGACTAGTAGCCAAGGGTTACAGGCAAAAAGAAAGGATTGACTATGAAGAAACTTTCTCTCCTGTAGCCATGATTAAGTCCATTCGGATTTTGCTTGCTATAGCTGCGTACCATGATTATGAGATATGGCAAATGGACGTGAAGACGGCCTTTCTGAACGGCTACCTAGAGGAAGAGCTCTATATGACTCAACCCGAAGATTTCATGTCCAAGTCTGAAAAGACTAAGGTATGCAAGCTTCAAAGGTCCATTTATGGACTTAAGCAAGCCTCCAGAAACTGGAACATTCGTTTCGACACTGAAATCAAAACGTTTGGTTTTACTCAAAACGAAGACGACAATTATGTTTATCAAAAGGTCGTTAGGGAAGCAGTAGTATTCCTAGTGTTATATGTAGATGACATATTACTATTCGGGAATGACACTGCAATACTTTCTTCTGTAAAAGTGTGGTTGTCCAAAACCTTCCACATGAAAGATTTAGGAGATGCATCTTATGTACTTGGGATAAAGCTCTATCATGATAGATCCAGAAGATTAATTGGATTATCCCAATCTATGTACATTGATAAGGTGCTAAGTAGGTTCGAAATGGAACAATCTAAGAAAGGTTTTCTTCCTGTGAGACATGGAATTCACCTTTCTAAGGCCATGGAACTTAAGACTCCTTAAGAGATACGGCAAATGAGTTATATTCCTTATGCTTCCGCCATAGGAAGTCTCATGTATGCCATGATATGCACAAGGCCTGATATCGCATATGTTGTGAGCATTACTAGTCGATATCAATCTAACCCAGGATCAGAACACTGGGCAGTTGTCAAGACGGTCCTTAAGTACTTAAGAAGAACTAAGGACATATTCCTCGTATATGGAGGAGCGGCAGAGTTGCGAGTGGAATGCTATACAGACGTAGATTTCCAATCTGACGTCGATGATAGAAGTTCCAACTCCGGATATGTATTCACTCTGAATGGTGGGGCTGTCAGTTGGAAGAGCAAGAAACAAAGTGTAATTGCTGATTCCACAACAGAGGCTGAATATGTCGCTGCAGCTGAAGCCGGCAAAGAAGCGTTCTGGATGAAGAAGTTCATCACTGAACTTGGGGTGGTTCCAACCATTACATCACCAGTAACTTTGTACTGTGATAATAGTGGGGCGATAGCTGAAGCCAAGGAACCCAGGGCACATCAAAAGAACAAGCATTTTGACAGATGCTTTAATATCATTAGAAGATATGCTGCCAAAGGGAAAGTCAACATTCTCAAAGTTGCTTCAGCCGATAACGTAGCAGATCCACTGACAAAGCCAATGTCTCAAATCCAGCTTGACCGTCATATGGATAAGATAGGTATTAGATACATGGGAGGATGGCTTTGAGTGCAAGTGGGAGATTGTTGGAAGTATGCCCACAAAGCCACTCATTTGATGTAATAGCTTTTTGGAATACTTAATGTATTAAACTTTTATATGTTTAATGAAAGGCAAAGCTTATTGTTAATCACTATTTATTGTGTTGATGCACAAAATCAGCGAAGACTTTGGTACAACAGAAAGTGTCAGGTTTTGTGACCTTCGCTTGGTTGCTTCCGTCACTAGTGAGGATAAGTACGTAAATGAATAGAGACAGAGAAGCAAACACAGGATATACGTGGTTCACCCAGATTGGCTACGTCCACGGAGTAGAGGAGTTCTTATTAGTAGTGAAGGGCTTACACAAGTACAAAGGATCAAGCTCTCAATTTAGTGAGTTCTTGTGAATGATTTAACACAAAATGGCATTAGGCAATATTGTGGGGGAATGACCCCTATTTATAGAAAAACTTGTAGCTTTGTCACATTGACATGTGTCATGTTATGATTGGTTCTTGATGTCGACACGTGCTGCGCTCTGATTGGCTTCTAATCTTGACACGTGTCGAGTAGTGATTGGCCTCCTGGTCGGAGGGGAACTCTTCTGGGTCCTTGACAGTATAGCGTTGGCCGGTGCTCGGTAGTTTCGGGATTGGTCAAGTATGGTACAAACAGTGCTCCCCTAAGTTCCAGAGTGAGGGAAACTCCTCGGTTGGGGACTTGCAAGATCCAATCCCTTGAGTAATCACGAAACTTCTAAGTACCGAAGTGTGGTCTGATCTTCATCTGCCCTTCTCTGGAAGTACCTTTCCTCCATCCGGGAATGGTGTATTTAGCTGATGTTGACGCACAAGGTAATGTATCAATTTCACTTGAAGCTTAGTTGTAGTTTCGGGCTTAGTCAAGTGTGATACAAACCCTATAGTAGGAGTCCCCCAAGTCGCCAAGCTAGGAGATCTGCCGAAAGAGGTGACAGACAAGGTAAGCAGTCAAACTTCCAAGTAAGCAACCCAGGATCAGAGGTTTGACTTCGGCTTCCGGTTGATTGTTCTCCTTCTCCTTGTCTTTCATTCAACTGCCAGGATAAGGAGAAGCAAATGGATAAGAGATGATATGAGATACTTTTGCTTTTGAAGAAGTAACTTTCCACAGGCTTATTCTTGAACTGTGCTGGAGGGTTTTCTGGTGCCCTTCAGAGTATAAGGCCGACTCAAAAATTTGAGGGTCAAAACAAGTCCATCAAATCTAGAGTACGTTCGACCTTGATGATATGGGATACTTTTGCTGTTGACGGAATAATGAATGTGGTATGGAAAGGTGTCGTGCTGTAGTGATCTGTTTCAGCTCACCGTTGAACCTTCTGCTTCAATCTTTTGCATGGCAGAAGTGGTGTGCAACCTTTGCATTTAAATGGTCCTTCAGAACATTCATTCATAGTGACTCATCCACGCTTGGCAGCTTCAGTGTAAAGAGCCAATATCTGATCAACTGTCATGAGGTATTTGCCGGTGGAATTCATGACCTTGACAGCAGTTGAGGATGAGTACTCGAGAGCAATGCTAAGTAAGCAACCAGGCAAAGGCTCCAAGCAGTCAGTTCTAAATTGGAGGTTTGATTTCAGGTTCCGACTGACTGCTCTCTTTCTCCTTGTCCTGCAGGTGTGGACAAGGACAAAGACAAAGATAAGGAGAAAGCATGATATGGGATACTCTTGCTTTCGACCCTGATGATATGAGATACTCTTGTTCTTGGTGTGGCTTATTTGCTGAGGTATTATCGGGGGGAAATAAAGCTGAGTATTTCGAGAGGTTATGTTGAGGGTGCCTTTTCGAATGCGAGAAAGGGTTGAGCATTTTTGCAGGTTTGCCTGTCCGTTGAGGAGGGAGGTCAATGTATATAGGGATTTCCCAATAACAAGTAGTAATGCTATTCCTTTACCCTTCTTGCCAGCTTCACGTGTTTTAATTTTGTCAGAGCACTTTGAAAAAGTGGTATGTGGTATCTGGAAAGCTGATATTACGTGTGAAGATTACAGACAAGCTTTATCTAAGGAAATCTGGCTCTCGAAGTTCTGAGAGTTGTGCCTCTTCGGTTTTCGAACAAGCAATCCCGTCGAGGATCTGACTCTCGAGATTCGGAAAACGGTGCTACTCCGGTTTTTGAGAAAGTAATTATGTTGGGAGTCTTTTCTCGAATGTGAGTAAAGGTTGGACGTTCTTGCCAACCTGTCTTGCCGCAAAACACGGAGGTCGACACACATAGGGACTTTCCAGTTGTCAAGCAGTGGTGCTGTTCCTTTACCCTTATGGGTAATAGTAGGGTAGCTGGAACTTCGAAATTCTCGTGCCTAAACTTTGTCAGAGATCTTTGACAAAGTTATATGTGGTACCCGAGGAGTTGATGGTGCATATGGAGAGCGGTGATTGAACAGTAAGATTCACGTGCTTTTTACTTCACCAGAAATCTTCGACAGATTGCCCGTAATTTTCGCAAAGCTGATTGTGCATGTGACAGGTGCTGACGAGGCTGAAAAAGCAGGTGCTTCTTCGATTTCTGAGATCGGCCCTCGTGGTCTCTGAGCAGCCCAGCTTTTGAGAAAGCAAACGCCTCTTCGATTTCTGAGATCGGCCCTCGTGGTCTCTGAGCAGCCCAGCTTTTGAGAAAGCAAACGCCTCTTCGATTTCTGAAGCTCCGTCGAGTGCAGATTTTTATAGAGGCTGGCATTAAGTTCCACAGCACACCTAAATCTCTACCAGTAGAAGCTCATTTCTTGCACTTCTAAGATCTTGATTTGTCTGACCTCTTCCTTCTTCAACACATTTGAAAATGTCTGGACCCTCCGACCGTCGTTTTGACCTGAACCTTGGAGAAGAGACAGCCACGCCTTCTCCAGACAACATATGGCGCCCATCCTTCATATCCCCTACTGGTCCTCTTACCGTTGGGGATTCTGTGATGAAGAATGATATGACCGCTGCAGTGGTGGCCAGGAACCTTCTCACTCCCAAAGATAACAGACTACTTTCCAAACGGTCTGATGAGTTGGCTGTTAAGGACTCTCTGGCTCTTAGTGTTCAGTGTGCAGGTTCTGTGTCTAATATGGCCCAACGCCTATTTGCTAGAACCCACCAAGTTGAATCATTGGCTGCTGAAGTGATGAGTCTCAAACAGGAGATTAGAGGGCTCAAGCATGAGAATAAGCAGTTGCACCGGCTCGCCCATGACTATGCTACAAACATGAAGAGGAAGCTTGACCAGATGAAGGAATCTGATGGTAAGGTTTTACTTGATCATCAGCGGTTTGTGGGTTTGTTCCAAAGGCATTTATTGCCTTCGTCCTCTGGGGCTGTACCTGGTAATGAAGCTTCAAATGATGAACCTCCAATGCCTCCTCCTTCTGGGGTTTTGTCAAGTACTGAGGTTCCGGATAACCACCCTCCGGTGCTTTCTCTTTCTGGGGCTCTACCGACTGCTGAGACTTCCCCTAAGCAACCTTTGTGAAGGCTCCCTTTTGTTTGTTTATTTTGACTCATGTATATGTACATATTTGTGGCTTATCGAAAATATTAATAAATAAGCTTTGCTTCATTTCAATATATTGTGTTAAATACACCAAAGCCTTCTTCATAAAGTTCTTTGAATTTTTGCTTTTGTTGAAACCTGTATTGTTGAAGCTTTGTGAGTGAAGCATGTAGTTTGAGGTAGTGTTCCCTTAATTTCCCGAGTGAGGAAAACTTCTCGGTTGGAGACTTGAAAAATCCAAGTCACTGAGTAGTCACGAACTTTTGAGTACCAAGGCGTAGTAGCATATGGTGGGAGTCCCCCAAGTCTCTAGTCGAGGGAGTTGACGAATGAGGTGTCTTGCTAATAGTCCATGTCGTAAGTACCAAAACTTCATTCTTTTGTTTTCTAAGTGGTAGCCCCGGACTTTTTCTTCATATATTTTGTTTATGAAGGTTGCTAGGCCCGAATAAGTGGAATTGCAGAAGGTGTAACGGTTGGTAGCTGTTTTATGGAAAGCCATCTGACTACGATAGTCTTGCACATGATGACTATAGGGAGATACACACACATACTGCTATGATAGAGGGTGTAACCGTTGGTGCATTACAATCATAATGGAAGCATCACAATGATGGAAGCATCACAATGATGAAAGCATCATAATGATGAAAACACCATAATGATGAAACATCATAATGATGTTTCTTTGGTGGAATTGTTTTTCATTTCCCCTAACACCCTGAATTGGTTTTCAATATAAGACCATCATCTGTAGCTCGAATCACAAAGTTGTCTTCATGAAAGTTGTTCTTTAATTCCTTAACGACAACATATCCAAATTTGAGAGCCATCAGATCAGTACAACTCTAGAAATTCAGGTACGACGAGTGATTGTTCATCATTTGTCTGTCAACACGTCAGACCTGTTGTGAGCTTCAAAAACTCCATTTTCTCTTGCTTAGATCAACATACTTTCTTCATCGAAGTTGTTCCTTAACTTGTGAACTACAACATATCCAAAATTGAGATCCCTCGGAGCTGTATAACTCAAGAAATTCAGGTATGATGAATGACTGGTAATTATTTTTCTGTCAACCCGTCAGATTTGTTGTGAGCTTCGAAACTCCATTTTCTATTGTTCAGATCAGCATGCTTTCTTCATTGAAGTTGTTCCTCATCGTCTCTTTCATAACATATCAAAAATTCAGAATGAACTAATGGTTAAATATTTCCAGATCTTCGAAACATCACAGCAGCTTCGAAATCTGCAAGAATCCGACTGTCATGCTTGGAGCTTCAACACTTTAATTTCCGTGGCTCAAACAGAAATGGTTCCTTCTTGAAAGTTGTTCATCTGCTCAAGAACTAGAGGGTGTCCAAAATTCAGCTCCATTGGAGAAAAGCAGCAGCTGCAAAAATTTGATAGAGAAAAGGAGGCGAAGCTTTGTTGGATTTCTAGGCTGGGGAAGATTCCAGTTTTTGTAGCAACTTCAGTACTGGTGAATTGCTTGTATTTTTGTCCATAACTAAATTTTGGACTTTGAATTATTATTTGATCTATTATAATATGTTTGGGAACATATATAAGTGAATAAATAAGAAAGAAGATTTTGGGCCCTTGTGGGTGTAAAACAAAAAATGTTTATGTTTACCCAAGTGTTTTTGTACAAGTTCAAGGGCATCTTGGGTTTTGTGAACAAAATTTGTTTATTTGGAGCAAGGTTTTGTGTTGAAGCTTTCTAGGTGAAGCGTTGATGGTGAAGCTTTGTAGATGAAGCTTTGTAGATGAAGCTTCCTAGGTGAAGCTTTGATGGTGAAGCTTGGATGGTGAAAGTATGTAGATGGAGCTTTCTAGGTGAAGCTTTTTTAGGTGAAGCTTTGTAGGTGAAGCTTTTTTAAGTGAAGCTTTTCGGGTGAAGTTTTTTGGGTGAAGCTTTGTGGGTGAAGCTTTTTAGGTGAAGCTTTGTGGGTGAAGCTTTGGAGGTGAAGCTTTGTAGGTGAAGCTTTTTTTTTTTTTTTAAGTGAAGCTTTTCGGGTGAAGCTTTGGAGGTGAAGCTTTTCGGGTGAAGCTTTTCGGGTGAAGCTTTTTGGATGAAGCTGTTTTTTTTTTTTTTTTTTTTTTTTTTTTTTTTTTTTTGGCGCTTGACACGGTCTTCATTTGCTTGTTTTGTAGTGACTGTGGAAGACGGATTGCTTTCTGATTGAGAAGGGTTCCGGCCTCGCTTTGCACCATCTTCATGTGGGTAATATAGGAACTTCCTTATGTTTTGATCATGCATGTAGTGATAGAATTTGTTTCTTCTTATTGTAGATGTCAGAGCCTGGAAGTTCTAGTGATGAGGGCTCTTCTAGCTTTACCTCTAAGTCTGAGTCTGCAATGTCGGAGTCTTCAGGGTCTTTGTTAGAGTCCGGTACTAGAGAAACATTGGATGATCTTCCCAACCGTCAAACTTTAGCTATTGCTAGTTCTTCCTCCATGGCGTTGGGTGAGGGGGTTGTTTTTGATGCCATACCCATAGTTCGCTCTGAGTTCACAGCAGACCATCTAAAGAATAACTTGTTAGATAATGAGAAGCAGGTTGAGGCGCTAAGGCAGTCATGTAATATCCCTCGTAGTGTAGGGATACGTTTGGTACATGATGAAGAATGGCCTTCTGAGCCTCCCCAGGGTCATGTTATGTTCTACACCCAGATATTACTGACTTTAGGGGTGAGACTACCTTTACATCCGTGGTTGCAAAAGATGTTATCTTTGATCGGATATGCACCTGGGCAACTCAATCCTGGTTTCTGGGATACTTTGATTGGATTTTATATCATTTGGATGGAGTGTGGGTTGTGTGAGCCTTCCTTCCATCAGTGGCGTTACTGTTACAAGATGCGCCCAGCAAAATCATGCACTGGTTATGCCGAGTGTGCATGTCGGAGTGAGAGAGAGCGTATTGTGTATGGTAAGAAAAAGGCATACTACACATGGAAAAACCGTTGGTGCTTTCTGTATAATGATTGGGAGTATGATAAGGGTGTCACGCCTGAGCGACGTGTGCTTACTCACTTCCAGACTGTAGGTTGTAACGTATCAACCGTTCGTACTATTTGCTATTTGTTGTGGTCTTTTCTTGCTTCTAACACTTTGCTTCATGTAGTGACGCGGGGCACCATCAAACTGTTTGGGCAGGAGCTATCTGACATAGAGAAGGTGTTGAGGGTGCCCAAAGAGGATAGACACTTAAGCAAGCTACGACCCTTATTTCGTCGGTACGGTTTCCAACCCTTAGTTTCCGAGAGCCAGGGACGATCGAGTAAGTTGTATCCTTCATGTAAACTTTGCTCTTTTCCTTACTTTATTTGGAAAGTTGTATTTCTTATTTTGATTTTCCTTATGCAGTGGAGAAGGTAAGCAAGAAAACAGGGACTAGCACCCATAAAAGGAAGCACCAGTGTTAGTTCCTTCGGAAGACATCCTACCGCATAAGAAAATTCATAAGTTCCGAGGGGAACCATCCGTTAGACCTAAGTCCCAAGATGGGGTCCTTAAGGGGCCTGCCTTTAGGAAGACTGGAGTCGAGGCCGTTGAAAATGCTGCTGCCGTAGTTGCAGGAGAAGGGAGCCGACTGTTGCCTCCTCCTCTTACTATGGAGCACACTGTCCAGGAAAGTGATCCTGGTTCCCGCCATGAGGGGAAAGGCAAGGAAAGAGCTGGCAGTGTCCCGTGGAAGGACTTGAGGGTTGCCACGCGGCCAAAGGATTTTGGGGATATCAACAATTGCTTGGCAGGGCGTCGATTCGCCTTCGATGAGCTCGGAGAGCCCTTAGCTAAGGATGAATCGGATTGTGACCGGATGTTGAAGCTGTCTTCATATGTGAGTGTTACTTTGTCATTTCCTTACTTTTTCCTCTTTATTATCATTATTTAGGTAGTGATGATCGTCTTGCCATGCAGGTCATGGCCGAGTATCACGACAGACTGCAAGAGGTTGAGCGGTACAAGGCAAAACTGAAGGAGAATAAGCAGCTTGTGGACGAGGCCCGAAGGAATAAGGGACTTTTGACTCAGGCCCTCCAACTGAAGGACGAAACCATGGAGAGCTTGAAAAGGCGAAATGGTGAGAACCTAAGGCTTAAGAAATTGTTTGAGGCAACTAAAAAACAGTTGGAGGTGGCTACCTTGGAGGTATCCAAGGTTAGGGGAGAATTGGATGGTGCCTTAGTTGAGATTTCTGAACTGGAGAAGAGCATTCCAACTGAAAGGGAGGCTGCTGTGCAAGAATACTTAAGTTCTTCGACCTTTCATCTTGCTATTAAACCCTACTGTGCTCAAGAAGCTCGCTTTGAAAAAAGGAAATGGATGGCCGTCCTTGATCGTTATGATGATGGGAGCATTCTTCGAAAATACCACGAAGATATAGATGAGCACCATCGAAAGGGCGAGACATTTGTCCTTGCTGTTGATCCTAGCAGCGAAGATGAGTCTGATAATGAAGGTAATGCTGATGCACAGACTCAGCATGGTGAAGAGGATCTTGGGGATGCAGAGGATGATGGTAGGACGCGGAGTGATACTGCCAGGGGTTCGGCTTCAGATGAGAATGAATAGCAGTGTCTTTACTATCTGCATGTATTCCGGATGTAGTAGTCTGATGTGTGTATAACATGTGCCCATGTTATAAGCTTGAGAGTTTTGGATTTTAGGTGTTTATGAGTGTTTGCACTATTATTAATGCATGTTTGGCTATGTATGAATAGATCTATTGTTTGGATATAAGCCATTGTTTGGTTGTTCCTTTCTTTGTATAGTCTTGTCGACACATACTTAGATTTTGTTTCGTGTTGGATATATCTGCTTTGAGGTTTCAACACTTGAGTGTTCCCTTGCTAGGAATGTAAAAGAGTGAGGGCTGGGTTGGCTAAATTACCTCTTTATTGAATTCATTGCCAAATGGCCTTCATTACATAGGATGCCGAACGGCTATAACTCAACACTTGTACATCGTGAGTCTATTTGTAGTAGTACTTCAAGTGATCAGCGTTCCATGGATGGCCAAGGGTCTTGCCATCGGAGCTTCTAAGTGTGTAAGAGCCAGGGCGACTGATGCCAATGACTTCATACGGTCCATCCCAGTTTGGACTAAGTGTGCCTTCACTCGGGACTCTGTCGCAGAGTAATCTTTTCTTTAAGACCCAGTCTCATATTTTGAAAGAACGAGGCTTGACCCTAGAGTCATAATAGTTGGAGATGCGCTGCTTGTAGGCGACATTCCTCAAGTGAGCTTGGTTTCTGTGTTCCTCGACTAAATCCAAGTTGAGGGTGAGTTGTTTGTCATTTTCACTTTGAATGTAGTTCTGGACTCGGAATGTTGCTTGCTCGAGCTCAACAGGGACAACCGCCTATGTGCCAAAGGCAAGTGAGAATGGAGTTTCTCCTGTTGAAGTCCGATATGAAGTGCGATATGACCAAAGAACTTGGGGTACAAATTCTGGCCAACAGCCTTTAGCTTTGTCCAAGCTGGTTTTCAAAGTGCGCTTGATTATTTTGTTGATGGCCTCAACTTGTCCATTAGACTGGGGATGAGCTGGAGAGGCAAAGCATAAGTTGATGTTGAACTTAGAGCAGAATAACCTGAACTTCTTGTTGTCAAACTGTCGCCCATTGTCAGTGACTATCGCATTGGGAATGCCGAATCTACAAAGGATGTTCTTCCACACGAAGTCTTCTATCTTTGCCTCAGTAATGGTTGCCAAGGGTTCTACTTCGGCCCACTTTGTGAAGTAGTCCACTGCAACGACTGCGTAACAGACTTTGCCCTTCCCTGCCGGCATTGGGCCGATCAAATCAAGTCCCCACTGGGCGAAGGGCCAATGGCTGATCATAGGAGTAAGAGGCTCTGGAGGGGAATGAGGAATAGTTGCATATCGTTGACATTTGTCACATGAGCGGGATACTTTGATGGCATCCTGGTGGAGTGTTGGCCAGTAATATCCTTGGCGAAAAGTCTTGTGTGCTAGGGACCGAGATCCAGCATGATCTCCACAGACTCCCTCATGTATTTCCCGAAGGACGATTTCCGCCTCGGCAGGCGTAAGACACCTTAAGTATGGCAGGCTAAAACCTCGCTTATAGAGTTGATCATTGATGATCAGGTAGCGGGTAGACTTGTATCGAATTTGCTTAGCCTGGACTTTATCATTTGGGAGGGTGCCATGAGCAAGGAAATTATAGATCGGGGTGATCCAACTATCCCCCTGTTGTAAGTTGCATACTTCTGCGGCCATGGTGCTTGGTGTTGCCAACAGTTCGACATGAATTTTTCTTCCAATCTTGTCTTCCACAGCTGAGGCGAGGCGAGCCAGGGCGTCTGCATGACTGTTTGCCGCTCGAGGAACTTGGGTGATCTGGTAGTGGAAGTGCTTGAGCAAAAGTTGTGTTTGCGCAAGATATGCTGCCATGGAGCTGTCCTTAGCATCAAAGTTGTTGGTAACCTGGTTGACCACTAATTGGGAGTCACTGAAAATATCAATTTGTTTAACCCCGAGGTGTTTGGCCAAACGTAATCCTGCTAGAAGGGCTTCATACTCGGCCTCATTGTTTGATGCCTTGAATTTGAAACGAATAGCATACTCCATTGCTACTTTGTCGGGCGTAGTCAAGACTAGTCCCGCTCCATAGCCCTGTTGGTTGGATGAGCCATCAACATACAGACTCCATGCTGAGGTCGTTGATTCTACTTTCTGAGCTTCCGATGGTAATGAAGCTACTGCTTCAGGTGTAGAAGCAATGTCAACAGGATATGTGAAGTCGGCTATGAAATCTGCTACTGCTTGACCTTTTTCGGCTGGTTTTGGTTGGTAGGAGATGTCAAACTCACCCAATGCTATCGCCCATTTGATCATTCGTCCAGACGTGTCAGGACTCTGGAGTATCTGTCGAAGAGGGTGATTGGTAAGCACGATGATGGCGTGTGCTTGGAAATAAGGGCGAAGTTTCCGAGCAGACATGACCAATGCTAGAGCTAATTTCTCAATGTTGGAGTATCGTGTCTCCGCATCTTGTAGGGCCTTGCTAGCGTAGTAGACGGGCCGTTCGACACCACTGTCCATTCGAATAAGAACAGAACTAACTGCTGAAGCTGAAACCGATAGATAGATGATGAGAGTGTCACCAACTTCTGGTTTGGAGAGCAGAGGGGCTTTACTCATGTACTCTTTGAGATTCCTGAATGCCTTGGCACATTCCTCCGTCCATGTAATGTACTTCTTATTTCCCTTGAGTGCTTTGAAGAAAGGAGCACATCTGTCTGTGGCCTTAGAGATGAATCTGGTTAAGGCTGCCACCTTGCCAGTAAGGCTTTGGATGTCTTTTGAAGTTATTGGCTCTTTCATGTCGAGGATTGCTTTGATCTTTTCAGGGTTAGCTTCAATGCCTCGTTGGCTAATCATGAAGCCTAAGAATTTGCCAGAGCCCATGCCGAAGGCACATTTGTTGGGGTTCAACCTCATTCGATACCTCTTTAGAATGGTGAAAGTTTCAGATAGGTTGGTGATGTGTTGGTCAGCATGTTTGCTCTTGACTAGCATATCATCAACGTAAACTTCCATGCTCTTCCCAATCTGTTCGGCGAACATTGAATTGACCAGTCTCTGATAAGTTGCTCCTGCATTCTTTAGGCCGAAAGGCATGACCTTATAGCAATACAGTCCCCTGTCAGTAGTGAAAGCCGTATGTTCTTGGTCTGAGGGGTTCATGAGGATTTGGTTGTATCCTGAATAAGCGTCCATGAAGCTCAAGAGCTCATACCCTGCCGTAGAGTCTATAAGTCTATCAATGAGAGGAAGAGGGAAACTATCCTTCGGGCATCCTTTGTTTAGGTCGGTGTAGTCGACACACATTCTCCACAAGACCTTTTGAAGCAGGAGACTTTCCTTGGTCGGATTTTTCTTAACAAGGACAACATTTGCTACCCATGTTGGGTAATTGACTTCACGGACGAAGCCTATGTCCTTGAGTTTTTCAACTTCTGCTTTCATCGCCTCGTATCGCTCAACATCATAAGATCTTCGCCTCTGTTTTACTGGTTTGGTCTTGGGATCAATACTCAAGTGGTGACAGATGATATCGGGAGAGATGCCCGGCATATCTTTATATGACCAAGCGAAGACCTCGGCGTTCTCTTGCAAAAAGGAGATCAGCGACAACCGAAGGGGTGGTGACAAAGTAGTGCCAATCTTCACCATGCGGTCTGGATGGTCTTTGGAGATAGAGACATTCTCTAACTCTTCAGCGGGTTGTGCTTGCTGGGTGAAGGAGTCATCTCGAGGGTCGTCGGGTTGACTGTTGCTATCAGGAAGATCCAAGTTCGCTTCATCTAGGCTGGTCTTTACGACTTGGTTATGTATAGAGAGAGTCTCCTTGGGGACAGACAGGTGTTGTTGTTTGACTGAAGTGTTGTAACATGATCGTGCACTAAGCTGATCTCCTCTGATGTAGCCGTTGCCATGGGGGGTTGGAAATTTCATCAACAGCATATGCGTGGATACCATAGCCTTGAGATCATTGATGCCTGTGCGCCCAAAGATGACATTGTATGCCGTCGGGCAATTGACCACTAAGAAGTTAGTGGTAATAGTAGCTGTGTAGGGGCCTGTACCAATGGTGAAGGGTAAGTGTATACTCCCTAAAGGTTGCACGATATCGCCAGAGAAGCTTATCAGAGGAGAAATCGAGCGATCTAGCAAGTGTTCAGCTACATTAAGTGCCTTGAAAGCTTCAGCAAACATGATATTGACTGAAGCACCTGTGTCTATCAGGATTCGTTTCACATCAAAATTTGCTATGTGAGCTTCCACGATCAGCGGGTCATTGTGAGGGTAGATTATACCTCTTTCTTCCTCAGGGTAGAAACATATTGGATCCCAGTTAGGCTTTTGATACTTGCCTCCTCTGATGTCTTCCACGTGAAACACTTGATGGCCAGGTCTCAAAGTTCGTTCACTGCTTTTCATGGCCCTATTGGAAGATTCAGATATGGGTGTGCCGCCGCTTATGGAATATATGACATTCACCTGGCGTTGGTTACGGTTATCCCTTTGAGGGTGAAGAAGGAATTGATCAATTTTTCCTTCTCGTGCCAAAGCTTCAATACGATCACGGAGGATGATACATTTTTCGCTATCATGGCCGTTATGCTCATGGTAGCAACAAAACATGCTCGCGTTATTCGGGGGCGTGTAATCTGGGTGCCTCGGCTTTGGCTTTGGTATCAGGTGAGCTATGCTGGGGTAAATGGCCGCGTATGTGGCATTCAAGGGCGTGTATGTCTCATACCTTGGGGTAGGGGGTATCTTGACGCGGGTTTGACCCACTGCATTGACTGCCTGGGGGCGAGCGTTATTGTGGCGATACCCTTGGTTATCGGGATAGTGTCCCTTACTCTTTTTACTGAAATGAGAGTGGTGAGGATGGAAATCCTTCCTCTTGCCTTGAAATTGATATGTCTGTTGATTCGGTGAAGCATTATGCAAGGCATGGGGAGGTGCCACTGCTGTTTGGGAAGTCGAGGTCTTCTCATTTAGGTGAGTCTGGCTTCCACCTCCCACTTGTTGATAAAGGATGGTTGTAGGGGGTTTCTCCTGATATGTCTTTGCCTCGGCGGAGGCATGGTTATAAGCCTGCGCCATTACCTCAGAGTAAGTCTTCCAAGTATTGGCATTGATCATGTATTTAAAGAAACAATCACGTAGGCCTGCCGTGAAGGCTTTGAGGGCAGTCTTGTCGTCTGCCTCGGCACACCGGGAGTATTCATGGCTGAAGCGGCCAGCATACATACGTAATGACTCGTCTGGCTTCTGGCGGATAGTGTACAAGTCATCTGCAGAGTGCAAGCGATCGGTTTGGAAAATGTGTTGGGAAACAAATAGTTTCCTCAATTCCTCAAATGAGTCTACCGTCTCAGGTGTAAGACAACAATACCAATTTAGAGCTCCACCAGAGAGGGTGGAGGGGAAGAGAAGATATCACTCGTCGTCGGTGTGCATCCGGTATGCCATGGTGGACTCAAAGAGGTTAAGGTGCTCAATCGGGTCCTCTTTTCCAGTATAAAGTTGCAAGCCAAGCTTCTGCTTTGTCTTTGCTTGAAGGGGGGTGTTGAGGATCCTCCTTGTAAGAGGGCCAGGCCTGGGTTGGTTCCAGTCAGGTATTTCAGCCTGACGTTCAGCCTTCAACTTGTTTACTTCCTCAAGAAGTTGTAGGACAAGGGGGTCCTGAGCGGAGTTATGTGCCACTGGAGCTTTCTTTCGTAAATCTCCATCTCCTCTTGGAATTAGGAAGGTTTGATCAAGGGCATGTGATTTTTCCCTGGACTCGCTGTACTGGCTTCCAGGGTATGTCTGTCGGAACACCTCTGAGTCCCCTGTACCCTCATGTCTCTCTAGGACTTGTTGCCCCTTCCCCAAGTTGGTGGCCGGCTCGGGCTGTGGCAGGGGACCGAGTCTCTCAGAAATCCTTGGGTCATTGATCTTTGAGCTTATATGGATGGAATTCTCTCGACGTTGCTTCAGGAAATCCCGACAATCGCGAAAGACGGCTTTCGATCCTTCTGCCCCTTCAGCAAAGAGGTGTCTCCCTCCGCTTCTCATGGTTCGGGTCGAAGCAACTGGGTTAAGAGAAGCCTCATGTTGATTATCAAATCGAGGGGTAATTTGTTCCCTATCAGGGATATCTATGTCGAATGCATGTGACCCTCCATGTTGGAGGGCACCCAGTTGATGGTTGACTTCCACGGGGGCAACAAGCTCGCGTGTCTGAGCTTGCCTAGCTTCGTGAAGTGTCTCGAAGAGCTTCTCATATTGCTCCTGGAGGACCTCATTCCTCATTGCTATCTTGTTGTTCTGAGCTTCCAACTCATCGACTTTAGCTTGAAGAAGAACTCGTTTTCCTTCCTTCTTTCGTTGTTTCGCACTATGTGCAAGGGGGGTGTCATTCTGTGTGCTGTGGCTTCCTTCGCTTCCCATGCTGGAGAGGGATGCCTGATCAAAAGAAAGTGTACGAATGATAGAAACCAGATTGACACAGCTGAAGAGAGTAGGAATAAGTGTCGTTTCCCACAGACGGCGCCAAATGTTGATGCACAAAATCAGCGAAGACTTTGGTACAACAGAAAGTGTCAGGTTTTGTGACCTTCGCTTGGTTGCTTCCGTCACTAGTGAGGATAAGTACGTAAATGAATAGAGACAGAGAAGCAAACACAGGATGTACGTGGTTCACCCAGATTGGCTACGTCCACGGAGTAGAGGAGTTCTTATTAGTAGTGAAGGGCTTACACAAGTACAAAGGATCAAGCTCTCAATTTAGTGAGTTCTTGTGAATGATTTAACACAAAATGGCATTAGGCAATATTGTGGGGGAATGACCCCTATTTATAGAAAAACTTGTAGCTTTGTCACATTGACATGTGTCATGTTATGATTGGTTCTTGATGTCGACACGTGCTGCGCTCTGATTGGCTTCTAATCTTGACACGTGTCGAGTAGTGATTGGCCTCCTGGTCGGAGGGGAACTCTTCTGGGTCCTTGACAGTATAGCGTTGGCCGGTGCTCGGTAGTTTCGGGATTGGTCAAGTATGGTACAAACATATTGTATCATGTGTTTAAGCAATAAGGGAATCCAATAGATGTATTTGATCTAAGAGACAAGTGATCTAAGTGAGTTAGATTATCGAGACCATTCTCTTATGTTCATTCCTAAAACGTTCCTAGCCATAGGATTGCCAATTGGGCATTGACAATCCGCTAAGGTTAGTATGTGTTATGTTGACTCAAGCGTGAGTATGACTAGTCTCAAGTCATTTGGTGTTGGACACTAAGACAAACACATAGTTGCTCGAAAGAGTAATCGAGTACACTGAACTACGATCAAAAGAGAGTTCGAACATACATGTCATGTATGAACTCTTAAAGTTGCAATATGCAAAGTAGTCCTTTGACCTGAGGCATCATAGATGTCTAATGGTTAGGTCCTTGATCTTTGATCATGTCAAATGGCATTCCGTCGGAGTGTCCACGGCATTGTTGGGGTCAAGCTATCTAGTCATGTAGACATATGAATGCACAACAAGGGATCTCTAACCTTTCATGGTGGAAGGAGAATACTCTAAGATATGATTCTAAAGTCTTTGGCCAAAGCAAATGAATATGACTTAGGAAGTTTGTTCCAAATCATATTCAAGGGAATCATATAGGAAAGTATCACATTGGATAGTAGACATGAAACAAACTATCACTTAAATAATGTGATTAAGAGTATTGTATTAGAGAATGACCGTATTGCATTGTAGTTGTAACTGGATAGGTTCTCCAACCAATTCTACTTAGCTTGGGTAACCATGATATTCTGCTAGGCGTCACTCATGGTTTGTGGAAGCCCTAATGGTTAGCAAACACTAATCAATAAAGGGAGAATTGAAATGTGGTTTCAATTCACAATCGATCGCTAAGAGTAACAATCGCCCACTGCCTCGTTAATTGGAACCTAATGGATCGTACACCGAGTAAGGATGTATATGAAGAAATCAAATGAAATGGATAAGCAATTAAATGGTTTAATTGAAGAATGGTCAAGATTAATTAATTAGTTAATTAATTTTACGAAAGGTTCGTGTTGGGCTTATATGTTGGTTTTGGGTTTTGGGGCCCAAAAGCGTTTTGGTCCAAAAGGCCCATTATGTTTAAGTTGTATGACAACTAAAACAAAATGGGCAAATAGCCCAATAACATCAAGGAGGCCCGCCATTAGGGTGGATGGGCAAACTTGGATTAATTACAAGTTTGCCACTCACTTGTAATGAAGTATAAATTCAACTTGATAGCTTTATTTTCATTTAGGGTTTTCTAGTTGAAATTGGGTGAAACATTTTCTCTCCATTTTCTTCCAAGAGGCCGGCCACTAAGGGAAGGGACATCTAGCAATCTCTTCTTCCCTAAGTCATCCATATCATCTTCACAAGATACATCCTTGGTGAAGAGACTTAGAGACATCAAACTTTTGGTGTTTTGGAGAACATATCCTCATTTCCTCAAATCTTCAAAGAAGCACTAAAGGGAGGAAAACACAAGGAGGATTCAAGGAGCTTGGAGGTGACTTGAAGGCCCTCCACTTGGGTGAATCCCTTGTGTAAACAAGGATGAGCTTCAAGGGTAAAGAAACTCTAAATCTTTACTTCTCTTTAATGTTGTTAAAGAGTTTATTGGTTTCATGGGTTTTATGAATTGTTTTGAATGCATGTCTACTTTAAAGTGTTAATAGCTTGCCTATGTATTCAAATGTTCATACTTGTTCTTAGCTAGGACAAAATTTTTCCTTCAATGACTTACTCTATCTATGCATCTATGAATCTAGGAGAGCTTAAAAATAATATTGTTATTATTCAATTAGCTGATCGTTCTAATGCATATCCAAAAGGAGTTTTGGATATTGTTTTGGTGCAGGTTAACCACTTGGTCTTTCCAGCAGATTTTTATATGCTTGAGATGTGATGTGATATAAACTAGCACATAAATTAAACCCTATTAAGATAGATGTAGTATAGATAAGTAGGGATCATTCTAGGCCGGAGATTAGTTAGGGATGCTAATCAACACAAATTAAACTTAAAAACAGAAAACTAGACTCTAATGACTCAAAACAAACTAGAATGACTCAAAACAGCACAAAACAACCAAATTGACTCAAAACATAAACTAAGGGTGACTTTGGACGAATTCTAACTAAACTTGACTCAAAACACTAATAACACACCAATTGGACAGATTCTAACCTAAAGACATGACATATAAAGGGGGGGAGTGGTTTTTGACGAATTTAAAACTAAAACTAAACAGATTTAAGACTTTAAACAACTTTTGACGAAATGGGTGATTTAATGGGTGAATGACTAGCTAGAAGGTCCTTCTCCACACATGACACATATGCATACAAATCGATTTCCCGGCAACGGCGCCAAAATTTGATGCGAAATATATAAGCACACAAATTAAACCCTCTTTTTATCAATTGTAGTAAAGTATGTAAGTAGGGATCGTTCTAGGCCGGGGATTAGGAGGGATTGCTAAATCACTTGGAAACTGACTTGAAAACGTAAAAACAAAGTTTAAAACACTAACTAGACTCAAAGAATGCAAAACTATACTTTAAAACACTAAAACAAACCAAAAGACTCAAAACAGCCCCTAAGCACTCAAAACTACCTTAAAAACACAATCTGGCCAATTTTGGGACTCTCACACAAACTTGGACAAATTTTGGTTTTCTAATGAACTAAAACACTTAAAAAAACATAATCTAAGACAAGTTCTAATTAATATAACTCAAAGAAATAAGATGGGGTTGATTTTCGACGAAAATAATTAAATTAAGACAAGAACAAAGTAAACAAATTCTTAGACAAATTTGGGTGAATCAAAACACTCTAACACACAACCAAAACAGAAATTAAACACTTTGAAACAATAAAGTAAAAGGGGGATTTTGGTTTTAATGAATTTGAAAACAAAACAAACTTTGTAAAACAAAACAGATTGTAAGTGAATTTGAATGAAACTTATGGATGGAAGATTAGCTAGGAGGTTCTTCTCCACATATGTCACACTTGCATACAAAACGATTTCCAGTTGCTTTTCGATAAGCTATGAATACTCAACGCCCCAAATTAACCGTGAATTGCACTAATTAACCCTCAGTTTTTTCCATAAGTTATTAGGTTGGATGATTGCATACGACAACCCAAAACATTCCCTACAAGTTCCCTACATGAATTGCATAATAGAGATACAAGCAAGAATCATTAAGTTCTATGAAAAACATAAGCATTGACGAGGCACTCGTTACTATGATTTGCATGAAACTTATGCCAAGAGTTTACTTAACGTGATTGTGACTAGCAACCTTCACTACTTGTGAATATAAGTTTATAACGATTAGGTGAAACTCCCTTATATTCTAGCGTCAAATTCATGCATGAAAATTAAGCGTGCACTCTTAACCAACATACACAAATCAGTTTTTATACGAACGGATAAGTAAATTGAATTCACAATTCAAGAAACGCAATTGGAAGTAATCAAATCATATAGCAAGCATAAACATGGTTTTGAATCCCCCCCTAGCCAAGGGGGGTTTAGTTCCTCATTCTTGCAATACAAAGATACATAAAATTAGACATTAAAATCAAAGGAAAGAAAACACCTAAAATGCTCCAACTTGGTAGCAAGTGCATCCAAGATTCCTCCTTTCCCTATGCTTGCGGCAGATTGGGTTATGGACAGATTTTGGGTAGTTTTATGATGTAGAATGGATGGGGAATGGTATGCAAGGGTTTAGGGTGAGTGTGGAGGAGTGTTTGATGGTTGGAGGGTGGTGGAGATCTAGGCAAAGAGGGTGGAAGAAGGTGGAGTGGCTGTTATGTTTTCTAGGCACTAGAATGGTGTTTTTGGGGTGTTTTGCTTCCTAGGGTGTGTATGGACGAATTTTTGTGATAAAATGATGAATATGGGGGATTGTCCTTTGGCCAAGGGGTGTAAACATGTATTTATAGGCCCCCAAAAACCTTAGAAAATCAGGTTAGGTTAAGGATGAAATGCATGGCAATTTGTGTGTGTGGTGTGCAATGGTCCAAGGGTGAAAATGAAGTAATGATGCAAAGTGTGAAGGGTAAAATGGAGTGGTGTTGTAGCTAGGGAGCATGAATGATTGTGTACATTGCATATAGATGGAAAGGGAGGTGAAATGTGGCAACAAATGGGTCAAAGGTGCAACAACATGTGTTGCACATGGCATTGGATTCCAAATGTGAATGATGGAGCATCAATTGGTGCATGTAATGGATGTAAATGTTGTCTAAAATCTAATGAGTGAAGGGAACAAGAGGTATCAAGCAATTGAGAGTAATAATTAAATGAATTGAAGCATGAAATTAGAAATTATGTAGGGGACAAGAGTGATCAAGCATGGCATGGAATCCAAAGGGAATTCTATGTGGTTTGCATGGCAAGGAATGCAAGTTGGGGTGACAGATTTTTGGGCTGTTTTCTTCATCTTTTGGACCATAATTCTTCATATTCTTGGCCTCTTTAGTTCTCAAATTCGTCCATCCACTTGGCCCATGCATTTGCTATCCATTCCAAGCCCGAAACATGCTCCAAAGGCCTCCAAAATGCATCTTTTTGCCTACTTTGTCCATAAAATCTGAAAACACACGAAAATGACTTTAAACATTAAAATAACTAAGGAAACACGACATAAATGCACAAGAACAAGCCAACTAAGTCGCATAAATATGCTCCTATCAAATTCCCCCACACTTAGCTTTTGCTAGTCCTCGAGCAAAACAAAGAGATAAAACGAAACAAAGTAAATAAAACACAACCTAAACCTTCCAACATTTGCCTCAGGGATTTCTAATGCACATGACATGTTAAAAATCATTATCCCCACATATTTGAATCATCTTCACACTTAAACATGTACTTAATCATAGTCACTACTTACTTGTTCACAATTAATCGATTAAAACAATGTTTTTGATGTAGTAACATGCCTTAGAGAATTTACTCAATTCCTTTCAAAGTATGCACTCAATTTTCACTCAGATTTTCTAACTACACACCCTATACTAGTTATATGTGAGAAGATTGATGTAGATATGAAAACGAACGCTCACATATATGTATCACAAAGAAAGCAATTTCTGGAGTTAATAAGCAAGTTTAGATATGATCTCATGAATGGAATGCTACTACTTAGATGCGAGAACCAGTGACACCATATGCTCATATCAATTTCAAACTCCACATATTAAAATGCATGACACTCAAGATGAAGTTAAGGGTTGTAACGGGGCTTGGGGTGATGGCCAACAATTGAAGGATAAGGATAACAATCGTTCTTAAAGCAATAGCAAGTGAAGTAATGAAATTGAAACTTAGAATTCACTTAGATTGCAGAAATCAGCTTTTAGACACGAATGGAAAATTCAAACAATATTTAGGGCCGAATTCTATGTTTTGGACCATTTCTTCAACAAGCAGCACTTTAAAACTCTTTTTCGCATATATATTTTTTTTTTTTTTCAACTCTTCTTTTCTTTTCAACAAGCATAATAACTCACACTTCCCCCACACTTGTTTTCTGCCATACATTAATCAAAAGAAATTCAATTTGAATCATGCTTTACTATGCTTCAAGAACAAGGGTATGGATGGTCCTAAACTAGGCTAGGTAAGGATAATGTGGTTTAACAAAGAATGTAGGCTATCAAGGCTCAATGGGGTTAACTTAAACATATAACGATATGGGATACATGGCAGTTTGGCTTTGGTGGTGGTAACTACACAACTTCATCTTGAATATGTGTTATGCAAATCAATATCATGCTTTGAATGAAATGGGCATGAGTTCTAGCATTTGGAACTAAATGATGAAACGCCTTCTAAGTAGTAACCAAGCAAAGAAAAATGAGATCATGCAACGACTTTAGAAAACAATAATGCACAGATTATCAACTCTCCAAATAACGTTTAGGCTCAAGTCTCACAAGGTTGTAGCGTTAGTTTGAGTTCTTTCCTTCAAGCATGTTACAAAAACTAATTTTTTTTTCTTTTATGATTACATGTGATTTCATAAGTTATAACCATAACCACGCATAAATAAAGAGTAAATCAAACTTTCATCCATGTTTATAACGCTCTTTAACAGTCATGCAATTACAAACCGAATCCTCATCATTGTGTTGGAAGGTACCCTAAGACACAAATAAGCGCACAAAAACAACTCTTTTTTGGATTTTCAAAAACAATTTTTCAAATTTTTATGAATTTTCGGATTTTTATGTCAAAACACACTGAAACACTCCAAAACAGCTTAAAAAAATACTTAAAACAACAAGGAACAACACTAGAAGTAATGGGTGATAAATTTCTACGAATTTCATGCAAAACAATGGTTACCCCCCCCCCACACTTAAATCAAACATTGTCCTCAATGTTTCAAGCATATACTCACACCAAAAACAAGCAAATAATAAACGACAAATAAACATGACAAATATGGCAAAGTAAAAACCAGACAGAGTAGAGTTTAAGAACGCAAATCTGGTTTTGGAGATAGTTGATCTTGTTGACTTTCCACAGCTTTGATCTTGAACGGGATTGGAATTGTACAGCGAAGCTTTGCTCTTTGGTGATGTTGCAGTTCCTTATTTATTCTCCAAGCAGATGTGGCAGCTTCTCTAATTCTTCATCTCAGACTCCTTCCGCTGGGATGATTGTGCAAGCTGCATTCTTCTCTGCTTGTTTCTTCTGCACGACGGGCAGGCACGAGGGAGAGGTGTTGGTCTGTTTCTTTCTTCAATCTTTCCAAGTGCCCACCTCTTGCTTTCTTTCTCCTTGTCCCTAGTTGAGGATGAATCAGCACGTTGTCTCCACATGCTTCGAGGTATCATCTTCACTTCCCTTATACGTGAGAGACGAAGCGGAAGCATAAGATGATGAGTACTCGAGAGCAGGTGCTGGCTGGAGAAAGGACAGGGAGAAAGCATGATATGAGATACTCGTGCTCTCAACCTTTATGATATGAAATACTTGTGCTCTGGATGGGTTGTTTGCAGGGGTATCCCAGGGGATGAAAAATACAGAGTGACTTGTGAGGGTTTGTTGGAAAGCCATTTCAGAGAGGATGAAGGGTTAAGTGAGGCTGAAAGTTGGGTGAGACTGCTTCACTTTGAAGTTCAACATTTATAGAATTTTCTTAATGGCTGGGAAGGCATTGTTCCATTACTCGTGTCGGCAAGCCTGGGATAATTTAACAGTAGTTTCTGCGTGCATTCCGCTTCTCCAAAAAATTTGGACAGATTGCGCGTGATTTACGCAACGCAGATGTGCAAATTGACAGATGCTGACACGTCTCGATAAAGCAGAGGTCTCTTTAATATCCGGAATTTACGCTTCGAGTTCTGAGCTTCGTTGAGGGCAGAGATTGCATGTGACAAGTGCTGACGAGGCTGAGAGAGACAGATGGTTGGAATCGGTGCTTCGACAGACTGCCCGTGATTTTCGCAAAGCTGAGTTGCGTGTGATGGGTGCTGACGAGGCTGAGACAGTTGACGCTCTTCGGTATCTGGAATTGGTGGTTTGTGAGCAAGCCCAACTTTTGAGAAAGCTGGCGCCTCTTCGATCTCCGAATGGCTTCTTCAATTTCTGAGCTCACCTCTTCGATCTCTGAAATCCATCGCGTGCTGATTTTTATAGAGGTATGCAGGACGTTCAAAGCACTCTTGAATTTCTGCCTGTAAAAACTCCCGTTTTGCACTTCTACGATCTTGACTTGTCCGATCTCCTCTTTCTTTAACACCTCTGAAAAATGTCTGGCCCTTCCGACCGTCGTTTTGACTTGAACCTTGATGAAGGAGCAGCCCCTCCTTCTCCAGACAACATATGGCGCCCGTCCCTCATATCCCCTACTGGTCCTCTCACCGTTGGAGATTCGGTGATGAAAAATGACATGACCGCTGCGGTGGTGGCCCGGAACCTTGTCACCCCCAGAGATAACAGACTGCTCGCTAGACGGTCTGATGAATTGGCGGTTAAGGAGTCTCTGGCTCTTAGCGTGCAGTGTGCGGGTTCTGTGTCCAACATGGCCCAACGCCTATTTGCTCGAACCCGTCACGTTGAATCGTTGGTGGCTGAAATACAGAGTCTCAAAGAGGAGATTAGAGGACTCAAGCATGAAAATAAACAATTGCACAAGCTTGCACACAATTATGCCACAAACATGAAGAGGAAAATTGACCAGCTGCAGGAAAATGATGGTCAGATTTTACTTGATCACCGGAGGTTTGTGGGTTTGTTCCAACCGCATCTGCCTTCGTCTTCTGGGGCGGCACCGCGTAGTGAAGCTCCAACTGATCAACCTCTGATACCTCCTCCTTCCGTGGCCCCACCGAATGCTGAGACTCCGCCAACTACTGCAACTCCGCCGACTACTGCGACCTCTCCCAAGCAGCCTTTGTGAAGGCTTTCTCTTGTATTATGCTATGTTTCTTTATTTCCCAGTTTGCTGTTCATTTCCACGAAGTTTAATGTTAAAATCCTTTGCATATTTGTTAATGTTTCAAAATAGAAAATCACAACCAAAAATAATTAAACAAGTAATAAAATTGACAATCAAGCAGAATAAATGGGTTGCCTCCCTTAAAGCGCTTGCTTTAACGTCTTCCAGCCGGACGATGAACACAATTACTCCCCACTGGAGCCCACGGCATGCAAGGGAATGTCCTCCACAACATGCTCAACAAAGTTCTCATAGATTACATCCTTGAACGGAAATGGATAGTGATGTTTGTTGATGGGTGCGTTGTGTTGCCTAAGGTTCATGTTCATACGCCCACCATCGGGGATTTGCTTGGGTACCTGCACCAAAGAAGGGAACCACCTATCAACTTTAATGGAAATTGGATTTGGATTAGGTGGCTTACCTATGTGTTGTGATGAAGTGGCAGCAATGTGAACATTCTTCCCCATGGTGCGTTTGGCCCATTTGAGCATTTTGAGAGCAGTGGCCGTATGATCCTTGTGCACCACTCCAATTCCCTCGTCTCGCATGGTTCTTGATGCATCCTTTGTGCCTAGTGCTGAATGGTCCGGTCCTATATTTTCTATTTTATCAATGGCACAACAAGAATGAACAACATTAAGAGTCTCAATGGATTCAGAAATTTTAAAACTAATCATGTCACCACCAAATGCCATAGTTACTAATCCTTTGGCCACATCAATCTTCGTTTGAGCCGTTTTCATGAATGGCCTTCCAAGGAGGATGGGCAATGAAGGGGCATGGTCTGATTCATCCATTTCGAGAACATAGAAATCCGCTGGGAAGATTAAATGATCAACCTGCACTAAAACGTCTTCCAAAACTCCCTTTGGATAAGCGTTAGATCTATCGGCCAATTGTATGATTACACCATCATTTTTCAATGCTCCTAAGTTCATAGATACATAAATGGAATATGGCATAACATTTATAGAAGCACCTAAATCAAGCATGGCAAATTTGAAACGGGTATTACCAATGACACACGGAATTGTAAAACTTCCCGGATCTTTGCATTTGGGGGGTAGTTTATGTTGCAAGATGGCAGAGACATTCTCACTTACATGTACCACCTCTTTCTCCCGGACACGTTTCTTTGTTGTACAAAGCTTCTTTAAACACTTGGCATACTTCGGGATTTGCTTTATGGCATCAAGGAGGGGAATGTTGACTTGCACCTTTCTAAACGTCTCTAGAACATCTTTTTCCTCCTCTTCGTTCTTTGATTGCAAAAATCTGCTAGGAAAGGGGACATTCAAAGGTAAAACATTAGTAGGAATTGAATTTAACACATTCTTACCCTTATTGGACAGATTTGAAGGTTTAGGGGCCATGGACACTTGCGGCATAGGCGTGTCCACCTTTGCCGTGGGTGGGCATGCTTCCTCCTCCTCAAATTGAAGTTTTTCATCCTCTTTGTGACCTGTTTTTGATGCAGAACCTACCCCAATCTCTTTTCCACTTCTCAAGAGTATGGCCTTTGCACTTTCAAAGCCTCCCTTCGGGTTTGGAATGGTAGAACTAGGAAGCCTTCCTTGGTCTCTAATCTGCCCAACAATGTCGGCAATCTGCCCCATTTGTTTCTCTAGTTGGTCCACTCTTTTGTTTTGATTTTCCTGCCCATTAGTCAAAGTGGTTAGTAACTTAACAAGTGTATCATTATCCAAAGCATTACCTGAATTATTTGGGGCAAATTGTGGTTGGACTTGAGGGGGTGCGTATGGGTTGTTGTAGAAGCCCGGGGGTTGTTGCCTAAAGCCTCCTTGTGGTTGGGCTTGTTGTGGCTCTCTCCATTTGAAGTTTGGATGGTCTCTCCACCCCGGATTATACGTGTTGGAGTATGGATCATGTCTTGGCTGATTTTGGCTTTGAAACCCAATGGCATTAGCACTCTCCCATCCACCATTCTCGATGAGTTGAGGACACTTTTCGGAAGCATGTCCTTGGATAGAACATACGCCACACACCATGGGTCCTTGAATCTTCATTCCCTCGGCCATCTGTGAAATAATAGAAGTAAGATTAGCTAACTGAGAATGAATATTGGATGCGGAACTTACCTCATGCACTTGTTGCCGTGGGGGTCCTCTTTGGCCTACACCTTCGTATTGTTGAGCGTTCAATGCTCTATTAGCAATCAAGATTTTTGCACCCATGGGCGTTTTGTCCACTAATGCTCCACCCGCCGAAGCATCGAGCATTTGACGTTCAAGTGGTAGGAGCCCTTCGTAGAAGTATTGCAAAAGCAACTCCTCCTTCATCTGATGCTGTGGACAAGAAGCAACAAGTGATTTAAATCGCTCATAATATGTAGGAAAAGACTCACCTTCATCTTATTGAATTCCACTTATTTTTTTACTAAGAAGAATGATGCGAGAAGTTGGGAAAAATTTCTCCAGAAACGCCCTCTTCATACTCTCCCCAGATGTAACTGTACCGGGAGCCAATTCATATAACCAATCCTTGGCTTTGTCCATTAAAGAGAATGGAAAAGCCTTCATCTTCAAAATACTTCCGTCGACGTTAACCGGAGTCATGCTTGAACACACCACTTCAAATTCTTTTAAATGCTTGTTCGGATCCTCCATGGACAGCCCATGGAACTTTGGAATGTGGTGGAGCAAACTTGACTTTAACTCGAACTCTTCGGTTTTACCTTGAGCAGCCGTGGGATATTGGATACACAATGGTGCGGCATTATCCAAACCCGAAGCGGTGAGCTCCTTGAGTGTTCGGTTGTCCATGGCCATGTCTCACACTACTTCTCCCACTTGTGCCGTGGCCTTCTCTTCACCCTCAACTTCTTGCTCTTCTAATTCAGGCTTGGGACTACGAGGATTAGACTCTTGCAATTTCTTTTTCCTTCTCAAAGTCCTTTCAAAATCACCGTCAAAGTCGGAGATATGCTCACGAACAGGTTGTGAGCTGCGGGTCATAAACTAATACCTAAAAACAAAGAAAACAAAACAAATCAGCAACTTAAACAGAAACTTAAACAAAATACAATAATTCGAAAGAAAACAATCCAAGAGATTAGCAAAGTTGCTAATCCCCGGCAACGGCGCCAAAATTTGATGCGAAATATATAAGCACACAAATTAAACCCTCTTTTTATCAATTGTAGTAAAGTATGTAAGTAGGGATCGTTCTAGGCCGGGGATTAGGAGGGATTGCTAAATCACTTGGAAACTGACTTGAAAACGTAAAAACAAAGTTTAAAACATTAACTAGACTCAAAGAATGCAAAACTATACTTTAAAACACTAAAACAAACCAAAAGACTTAAAACAGCCCCTAAACACTCAAAACTACCTTAAAAACACAATCTGGCCAATTTTGGGACTCTCACACAAACTTGGACAAATTTTGGTTTTCTAATGAACTAAAACACTTAAAAACATAATCTAAGACAAGTTCTAATTAATATGACTCAAAGAAATAAGATGGGGTTGATTTTCGACGAAAATAATTAAATTAAGACAAGAACAAAGTAAACAAATTCTTAGACAAATTTGGGTGAATCAAAACACTCTAACACACAACCAAAACAGAAATTAAACACTTTGAAACAATAAAGTAAAAGGGGGATTTTGGTTTTAATGAATTTGAAAACAAAACAAACTTTGTAAAACAAAACAGATTGTAAGTGAATTTGAATGAAACTTATGGATGGAAGATTAGCTAGGAGGTTCTTCTCCACATATGTCACACTTGCATACAAAACGATTTCCAGTTGCTTTTCGATAAGCTATGAATACTCAACGCCCCAAATTAACCGTGAATTGCACTAATTAACCCTCAGTTTTTTCCACAAGTTATTAGGTTGGATGATTGCATACGACAACCCAAAACATTCCCTACAAGTTCCCTACATGAATTGCATAATAGAGATACAAGCAAGAATCATTAAGTTCTATGAAAAACATAAGCATTGACAAGGCACTTGTTACTATGATTTGCATGAAACTTATGCCAAGAGTTTACTTAACGTGATTGTGACTAGCAACCTTCACTACTTGTGAATATAAGTTTATAACGATTAGGTGAAACTCCCTTATATTCTAGCGTCAAATTCATGCATGAAAATTAAGCGTGCACTCTTAACCAACATACACAAATCAGTTTTTATACGAACGGATAAGTAAATTGAATTCACAATTCAAGAAACGCAATTGGAAGTAATCAAATCATATAGCAAGCATAAACATGGTTTTGAATCCCCCCCTAGCCAAGGGGGGTTTAGTTCCTCATTCTTGCAATACAAAGATACATAAAATTAGACATTAAAATCAAAGGAAAGAAAACACCTAAAATGCTCCAACTTGGTAGCAAGTGCATCCAAGATTCCTCCTTTCCCTATGCTTGCGGCAGATTGGGTTATGGACAGATTTTGGGTAGTTTTATGATGTAGAATGGATGGGGAATGGTATGCAAGGGTTTAGGGTGAGTGTGGAGGAGTGTTTGATGGTTGGAGGGTGGTGGAGATCTAGGCAAAGAGGGTGGAAGAAGGTGGAGTGGCTGTTATGTTTTCTAGGCACTAGAATGGTGTTTTTGGGGTGTTTTGCTTCCTAGGGTGTGTATGGACGAATTTTTGTGATAAAATGATGAATATGGGGGATTGTCCTTTGGACAAGGGGTGTAAATATGTATTTATAGGCCCCCAAAAACCTTAGAAAATCAGGTTAGGTTAAGGATGAAATGCATGGCAATTTGTGTGTGTGGTGTGCAATGGTCCAAGGGTGAAAATGAAGTAATGATGCAAAGTGTGAAGGGTAAAATGGAGTGGTGTTGTAGCTAGGGAGCATGAATGATTGTGTACATTGCATATAGATGGAAAGGGAGGTGAAATGTGTCAACAAATGGGTCAAAGGTGCAACAACATGTGTTGCACATGGCATTGGATTCCAAATGTGAATGATGGAGCATCAATTGGTGCATGTAATGGATGTAAATGTTGTCTAAAATCTAATGAGTGAAGGGAACAAGAGGTATCAAGCAATTGAGAGTAATAATTAAATGAATTGAAGCATGAAATTAGAAATTATGTAGGGGACAAGAGTGATCAAGCATGGCATGGAATCCAAAGGGAATTCTATGTGGTTTGCATGGCAAGGAATGCAAGTTGGGGTGACAGATTTTTGGGCTATTTTCTTCATCTTTTGGACCATAATTCTTCATATTCTTGGCCTCTTTAGTTCTCAAATTCGTCCATCCACTTGGCCCATGCATTTGCTATCCATTCCAAGCCCGAAACATGCTCCAAAGGCCTCCAAAATGCATCTTTTTGCCTACTTTGTCCATAAAATCTGAAAACACACGAAAATGACTTTAAACATTAAAATAACTAAGGAAACACGACATAAATGCACAAGAACAAGCCAACTAAGTCGCATAAATATGCTCATATCACCTGCACCTATGACTCATTTCTGCACCATTCTACCTTTCTTTCCTTTATCTACCATGTGCACAATCATTCATGTTCCCTACTTGCATTCATAGCTGCAACACCACTCCATTTCACCCTCCATGCTTTGCATCATTACTTCACTTTCACCTTTGAATCATTACTCACACCACCATCCATCCCTCCATGTCGTGCACTTCCTCTATAAAAGGAAGTGTGTGTGGCAGCCATTACATTTAGTTTTTGCTTGAGAATTCATCCCCATTCCAATACAACTTTCATCCAAACACATCCATTCATCTTCACATCCATTCCTCCATACAACCAAACCTTCAAACACCCACCAACACTGATTTGTGTATGTTGGTTGAGAGTGCACGCTTAATTTTCATGCATAAATCTGATGCGAGGATATAAGGGAGTTTCACCTAATCGTTATGAACTTATATTCACAAGTAGTAAAGGTTGCTTGTAACAACCGCGTTAAGTAAATTCTTGGTATAAGTTTCATGCAATTCACAGTAACAAGTGCCTTGTCAATGCATATGATTTTCATAGAACTTAATGATCTCTGCTTGTATCTCTATTATGCAATTCATGTGGGGAACTTGTGGGGAATACTTTGTGTTGTCGTATGCAATCATCTAAGTCAATAACTTTAGGAAAATCTGAGGGTTAATTAGTGCAATTCACGGTTAATCTGGGGCGTTGGGAATTCATGGTTTATTGAAAAGCAATTGGAAATCGTTTTGTATGCAAGTGTGACATGTGTGGAGAAGAACCTCCTAGCTAGCCTTTTATCCATTCACTTTACTCAAATTCGTCCAGATTTCATTAGTTCTTTACTTTACTTGTTTTGCTTTCAAATTCGTCAAAACCAAATCCCCATTTACTTTGTTGAGTCACATTAGTTAGAAAGTGATTTCGTTTGTGTTTTTAAGTGTTTTGAACCAAGTTAAAACCTATTTTCGTCCAATTTCACTCTTAGTGGCAGATTTGAGTCTTTTAGCTTGTTTTGTGTTGTTTTGAGTCTTTTGAGTTGTTTTAGTGTTTTATAGCTTAGTTTTGCATTCTTTGAGTCTAGCTTAGTGTTTTAAACTTTGTTTTACGTTTTTGAGTCAGTTTAGAGGTTATTAGCAAGCCCTCCTAATCCCTGGTCCAGAACGATCCCTACTTACATTCTTTACTACAATTGATATAAGAGGGTTTAATTTGTGTGTCAAGTTAATTTTCGCATCAGTGCATGATTTTGAATTCAATTCAATTTTAACTTTCTGTCACACTTATGCTTGTGGAGGTCATTTTGGTACTCAAAGAATAGCACTTAAAGTTTTATAATGTGGATTTTATTGGCCTACTGTATTTAAGGATGCTAGAATCTTTTGTATGACCTATGATCGTTGTCAAAGAACAGGCAATATAGGTTCAAGAGACCAAATGCCGCAGAATCCTATATTCTTTGTTGAGATTTTGATGTTTGGGGCATTGACTTCATGGGTCCTTTTCCTTCCTCTCATGGTTTCAATTATATTTTACTTGTTGTAGATTATGTTTCGAAATGGGTGGAAGCAAAAGCCGCCCGTACTAATGATTCTAAAGTGGTTGCAGATTTTGTCAAAACTAACATATTTGCCAGGTTTGGAATGCCGCGAGTAATTATAAGTGATGGGAGTTCTTGATAGGAGCATATTTATGCGACTGAGTTAGCTTGTTCTCATGCATTTATTTTGTTATTTCTTAGTTAATTATGTATTTTAAGCTATTTTCTTGTGTTTGTAGGTCCATAGGCCTTATAAAGCAATAAGATGCATTTTGGTGCATTTTGGAGCAGTTTTGGGCTTGGAATGAATAGCACATGCATGAAGCAAGGTGGATGGACGAAATTGAAGACTAAAGAGGCTAGGAATGTGTTAAAGAGAAAGAATAATTAATGTAAAAAGGACAAAGAGCTCAGCCACAAAGGGGTGTCACTCCACCATTCACCTTTCCATCATTGCCGTGCACCACCCTTGTCCCCTTCATTATTTCAGATTTCATGCATCATTACATTGAATCATTGCACTCAATTGCTACACCATTCCTTGTTCCCTCCATCATTTCAGATTCATGCATCATTACATTGAATCATTGCACTCAATTGCTACACCATTCCTTGTTCCCTCCATCATTTCAGATTTCATGCATCATTGCACTTAATTGCTACACCACTCCATGTTCCCCTCCATTGCCATGCACTTCCTCTATAAAAGGAAGTGTGTGTAACATAAGCTTAGTTCATACTTTGTTAGATCATTCACTCCCATTTTCAACACAACCTTAATCCAAACACATCCATTTATCTTCACATCCATTCCTCCATACAAACAAACCTTCAAACACTCACCAACATCTTGTGCCGTAGCAAAGGAATGGAAGGAAAGTGCTTAGACGTGCTTGTTGTCCAACTTGGATCGTTGGAGCATTTAGGTGTTTTCTTTCTTTTGTTTCTATTGTTTAAATTCATTTCCTTTCATTTTATTGTAAATATGAGTGGCTAAACCCCTCTTGGCTATGGGTGATTTCAAAGCCATGATTATGTGTGCAATATAATTTGATAAATTCCAGTTATGAACTCTTGAATCGTGAATGCAATTGGCTTCACTATTTGATTGATAACTTATTTGTATTTGTTAATTAAGGGTCGACACTTAATTGGCATGCATAAATCCGTTGCTAGAATATAAGGAAGTTTCACATAATCATTACAAACTTCTATTCACATGTAGTGAATGTCGCTTAAAAATGATCGCGTTAAGTTCAATTCCTAGCATGAGTGACATGATGTCATAGTTGCAAGTGCTTTGTCAATGCTTATGATTTTCATTAAACGTAATGATCTTTGATTGTATCTCTATTATGATGTCTTTAGAAGAATGTTTTGGGTTGTCGAATGATGTCATCCAATCCAATAAAACAAGGAAAATCTGAGAGTTAACTAGTGATGTCACGGTTAATTTGGAGCATTGTTGTTCATAATTCAATGAAGTAGTATCTGGAAATCAAATTATTTGCATACATGTCATGTGTGGAGAAAAAGCCTCTAGCTATCCCATCCATCATCTTATTTCTCAAATTTGTTTTACAATCTGTCTAGTTTTTCATACTTGTTTGTTTGTTTCAACTTCGTCCAAAACTCAATCCCTCTTTACTTTAGTGTGTCTAATTAGCTAGAATCTGTTTTAATTTGTGTTTTTAAATGTTTTGATTCAAGTAAAAGTCAATTTTCGTCCAAAGTCATTCATAGTGTCTAGTTTAAGTTTATTTAGTTGTTTTAAGCTGTTTTGAGTATTTTAAGTTTGCTTTGAGTCTTGTGAGTCTTGTTAAGTATTTTTTAGTTTAGTTTTATGTTTTTGAGTTAGTTTAGAGGTTATTAGCAAGCCTTCCTAATCCAAGGTTCAGAACGATCCATACTTATACTTATACTACAATTGTCAAAAGAGGGTTAAATTTGTGTGTTAAGTTAATTTTCGCATCAAGTTTTTGGCGCCGTTGTCGGGGATTGCTAATCCCTTGTTATTTCTTTTTGTTTATTTTCATGTGTTTTTGTTCCTAGTTGATGACTTTACTTGTTTTCTTGTTTTAGGTGGTTTATGACTCGAAGTTCTCAACCTGTTCATAAGCACATCCTTGACTTTGACGACGATTTTGAATGAACTTTGAGACGAGCAAGGAATCAACAAGAACCCCAACCACCTCAACCGGCTCAGATTTTTGAAGAAGTACAAGACATGGCAGCGGACAATCGAACAATCAAAGAGCTTTCTGCTTCGGGATTGGACAATGCCGCACCACTTTGCATTCAATACCCTGTTGCTGCCCAAGGAAAGACCGATGACTTCGAATTAAAGTACAGTTTATTGCACCATATTCCTAAGTTCCATGGGTTGTCCATGGAAGATCCTAATAAACATTTGAAGGAATTCGAGGTTGTTTGTTCGAGCATGACCCCTGTGAATGTTGATGGGAGCATTCTGAAAATGAAGGCTTTTCCCTTTTCTCTCTTGGAAAAGGCTAAAGATTGGTTGTATGAACTAGCCCCCGGAAATATCACATCATGGGAGAGTATGAAACGGGCATTTTTGGAGAAGTTTTTCCCAACTTCTCGAATCATTCTACTACGCAAAAGGATTAGTGGCATTCAGCAAAACCAAGGTGAATCCTTTCCCACTTACTATGAACGTTTTAAAACCCTTGTTGCTTCATGTCCACAGCATCAAATGAAGGAGGAGCTTCTTCTTCAATATTTCTACGAAGGGCTTCTACCAATAGAACGTCAGATGCTAGATGCCTCAGCGGGAGGAGCTTTGGTGGACAAAACACCCATGGCTGCCATGACCTTAATTGTTAACCGTGCGTTGAATGCTCAACAATATGAAGGCGTTGGTCAAAGGGACATCCCCCGACAACAACATGTTAATGAGGTAAGTGCTATTTCCGAACTTCAAAACCAAATGGCTAATCTTACTACTCTTCTTTCGCAGGTGGTTGAAATACCAAAGGTACAAAGTGTAGTTGCTTGTGGCGCGTGCTCAATGCAAGGACATCTCACGGATAAGTGCCCTCAATTGATCGAGAATGGAGGGTGGGAATCTGCCAATGCCATAGATTTTCAAGGCCACAATCAGCAACATAATGACCCCTACTCCAACACTTACAATCCAGGGTGGAGAGATCATCCAAATTTCAAGTGGAGAGAACCACAACAATCTGCCCAATAAGGAGGATTTCGGCCACAACCCCCTGGGATGTATCAAAGGCCATATGTACCCACTCAAGTTCAACCACAATCTACCCAAACCAATTCAGGTACATCCATGGATAATGATCAAATTGTTCAATTACTAACTTCTTTAGTGCAGGGGCAGCAAAATCAAAATAAAACAATGCTCAATCAAGCTAAGGAGGTGGATGAATTGAAGAAACAAATGGGCCAAATGGCGGAGTTCATGGGGCAAATCAAAGAGCAAGGCAAACTGCCTAGCACAACCGTTGTGAATCCAAGGGGAGGATTTGAATCCGTAAAGGCCATTACCTTGAGAAGTGGAAAAGAAGTTGGAACGGACCCCCAACCATCAAAATCTGCCCAAACGGAGGACGAGAAGCTGCAACAAGAGGAAGATGTCTAACACACACCCACGGCAAGGAAGGAAACAACCTTGCCGTGCACTCATACACTCCCTAATCCATCCAACCTGTCCACCACAGGTAAGAAAGGTTCCAATTCAGTTAATTCTAACGTTATTCCACCAAATGCACCTTTCCCTCATAGATTCATGCAAACACAGAATGAAGAAAGTGAAAAAGACATCCTTGAAACATTCAGAAAAGTACAAGTCAATATTCCACTCTTAGATGCCATCAAACAAATCCCGAAATACGCTAAGTTTTTAAAGAAGCTTTGCACAACAAGGAACCGGATTCGGGAGAAAGAGGTGGTACATGTGAATGAGAATGTCTCTTCAATGTTGCAAAGGAAGCTGCCACCCAAATGCAAAGATCCAGGTAGTTTCATTATCCCTTGTGTTATTGGAAATACGAGGTTTGAACATGCTATGCTAGATCTAGGTGCATTAATTAATGTCATGACATATTCTGTTTATGCATCTATGAATCTAGGAGAGCTTAAACATGGTGGTGTTGTTATTCAACTAGCCAATCGATCTAATGCCTACCCAAAAGGAGTTTTGGAGGATGTTTTGGTGCAGGTAGACCATTTGATTTTTCCTGCAGATTTCTATGTGCTTGACATGGAGGATGCAGCCCACTCTCCACCACCATCAATCTTACTTGGACGACCTTTCATGAAAACAGCTCAAACTAAGATTGATGTGGCCAATGGAGCATTAACAATGGCATTTGGTGGTGATATGATTCACTTTAAAATTCCTGAATCTAATGTGAATCTTATTGATGTTCGTTCTTGTTTTTCCATTGATGTAGTTGAAAACATAGGACAAGAACCTTCAACACCAACCAAGAAGGATGAATTTCCAACCACCAATGAAGAGGAAATTGGAGTGGAGCACAAAGAACACACCACTAACCTCCAAATGCATAATCTGGCCGAAAGCACATTTGGAAAATCTGTTTACAGTGCTGTCACTTCATTGCAACACATTGGTAAACCACCTATTCCAATTTCGATTCCCATTTCAACTAATAGGTTGTTACCTTGTATGGTGCAGGTCCCCAATCGAATCCAAGCTGGTGGGAATGATTACACTGACTTAAGGATGCTCAACGCCCCAATCGGGAAGGATTACTATCCCCTTCCATTCATAGAGCCAATGTATGAGTATTTTGAGGAACATTGATGCGTAAAATAACTAAGCACACAAATTAAATCCTCTTTTTATCAATTGTAGTAAAGTATGTAAGTAGGGATCATTCTAGGCCGGGGATTAGGAGGGATTGCTAAATCACTTGGAAACTGACTTGAAAACGTGAAAACAAAGTTTAAAACACTAACTAGACTCAAAGAATGCAAAACTATACTTTAAAACACTAAAACAAACCAAAAGACTTAAAACAGCCCCTAAACACTCAAAACTACCTTAAAAACACAATCTGGCCAATTTTGGGACTCTCACACAAACTTGGACAAATTTTGGTTTTCTAATGAACTAAAACACTTAAAAACATAATCTAAGACAAGTTCTAATTAATATGACTCAAAGAAATAAGATGGGGTTGATTTTCGACGAAAATAATTAAATTAAGACAAGAACAAAGTAAACAAATTCTTAGACAAATTTGGGTGAATCAAAACACTCTAACACACAACCAAAACAGAAATTAAACACTTTGAAACAATAAAGTAAAAGGGGGATTTTGGTTTTAATGAATTTGAAAACAAAACAAACTTTGTAAAACAAAACAGATTGTAAGTGAATTTGAATGAAACTTATGGATGGAAGATTAGCTAGGAGGTTCTTCTCCACATATGTCACACTTGCATACAAAACGATTTCCAGTTACTTTTCGATAAGCTATGAATACTCAACGCCCCAAATTAACCGTGAATTGCACTAATTAACCCTCAGTTTTTTCCACAAGTTATTAGGTTGGATGATTGCATACGACAACCCAAAACATTCCCTACAAGTTCCCTACATGAATTGCATAATAGAGATACAAGCAAGAATCATTAAGTTCTATGAAAAACATAAGCATTGACGAGGCACTCGTTACTATGATTTGCATGAAATTTATGCCAAGAGTTTACTTAACATGATTGTGACTAGCAACCTTCACTACTTGTGAATATAAGTTTATAACGATTAGGTGAAACTCCCTTATATTCTAGCGTCAAATTCATGCATGAAAATTAAGCGTGCACTCTTAACCAACATACACAAATTAGTTTTTATATGAACGGATAAGTAAATTGAATTCACAACTTATGAATCACAACTGGATGTAATCAAATCATATTGCAAGTATGAACATAGTTTCGAATCACCCCCTAACTAAGAGGGGTTTAGTTCCTCATACTCACAAAGCAAAGATACATAAAATTAGACATTAAAATCAAAGGAAAGAAAACACCTAAAATGCTCCAACTTGGTAGCAAGTGCATCCAAGATTCCTCCTTTCCCTTGCTTGCGGCAGATTGGGTTATGGACAGATTTTGGGTAGTTTTATGATGTAGAATGGATGGGGAATGGTATGCAAGGGTTTAGGGTGAGTGTGGAGGAGTGTTTGATGGTTGGAGGGTGGTGGAGAACTAGGCAAAGAGGGTGGAAGAATGTGGAGTGGCTGTTATGTTTTCTAGGCACTAGAATGGTGTTTTTGGGGTGTTTTGCTTCCTAGGGTGTGTATGGACGAATTTTTGTGATAAAATGATGAATATGGGGGATTGTCCTTTGGCCAAGGGGTGTAAACATGTATTTATAGGCCCCAAAAACCTTAGAAAATCAGGTTAGGTTAAGGATGAAATGCATGGCAATTTGTGTGTGTGGTGTGCAATGGTCCAAGGGTGAAAATGAAGTAATGATGCAAAGTGTGAAGGGTAAAATGGAGTGGTGTTGTAGCTAGGGAGCATGAATGATTGTGTACATTGCATAGAGATGGAAAAGGAGGTGAAATGTGTCAACAAATGGGTCAAAGGTGCAACAACATGTGTTGCACATGGCATTGGATTCCAAATGTGAATGATGGAGCATCAATTGGTGCATGTAATGGATGTAAATGTTGTCTAAAATCTAATGAGTGAAGGGAACAAGAGGTATCAAGCAATTGAGTGTAATAATTAAATGAATTGAAGCATGAAATTAGAAATTATGTAGGGGACAAGAGTGATCAAGCATGGCATGGAATCCAAATGGAATTCTATGTGGTTTGCATGGCAAGGAATGCAAGTTGGGGTGACAGATTTTTGGGTTGTTTTCTTCATCTTTTGGACCATAATTCTTCATATTCTTGGCCTCTTTAGTTCTCAAATTCGTCCATCCACTTGGCCCATGCATTTGCTATCCATTCCAAGCCCGAAACATGCTTCATAGGCCTCCAAAATGCATCTTCTTGCATACTTTGTACTTAGAGTCTGAAAACACACAAAAATAACTTTAAACACTAAAATAACTAAGGAAATACAACGTAAATGCACAAGAACAAGCTAACTAAGTCGCATAAATATGCTCCTATCAAACATGCCGTAAAGGACATACCACTCCATGCCGTGGGACCTATTTAAGCTTAAATAGAGGTATCATCCGGCTGGAAGACGTTAAAGCAAGCGCTTCTTGGGAGGCAACCATGTACTCAAATAAGGAAGATTTTTTAATTGCTCCATTGGTTTTGCGTTCCTAAAAACCTTCCCTTTTTTGCATTTTTATTTTGCCATGATTGTCATTTTTATTTGTTGCTTGTTTAATTGTTTTTGGTGTGGGTTTATTTTTTTAAACATTGATAGATATGCAAGGTACTTTTACATTAAAATTCGTGAAAATGAACAGGGGAAGAAAAATACAAGAGATAGCCTTCACAAATGCTGCTTAGGAGAAGTCTTAGTAGTCGGCGGAGCCACAGAAGGATGAGGTATCAGAGGTTGATCATTTGGAGCTTCACTACGCTGTACAGCCCCAGAAGACGAAGGCAAATGTTGTTGGAACAAACCCACAAACCTCTGATGATCAAGTAAAATCTGACCATCAGATTCCTGCATCTGGTCAATCTTCCTCTTCATGTTTGTAGCATAGTTATGTGCAACTGTTTATTCTAATGCTTGAGCTTATAATCTCTTGTTTGAGACTCATCACTTCAGCCGCCAATGATTCAACTTGACGAGTTCGAGCAAATAGACATTGGGCCATATTAGACACAGAACCCGCACACTGCACACTGAGAGCCAGAGAATCCTTAATAGCCAACTCATCAAACCGTTTGGAAAGTAGTCTGTTATCTTTGGGAGTGACAAGGTTCCGGGCCACCACCGCAACGGTCATATCATTCTTCATCACCGAATCCCCAACGGTAAGAGGACCAGTACGGGATATGAAGGATGGGCGCCATATTTTGTTTTGCTCGAGGACTAGCAAAAGCTAAGTATAGGGGAATTTGATAGGAGCATATTTATGTGACTTAGTTAGCTTGTTTCTTGGCATTTATGTTGTTAGTTTCTAGTTATTTTATTATTTTAAGCTATTTTCGTGTGTTTATAGGTCCAAAGGGCTAAAGTGGCAAGAAAGTGTATTTTGGGGCATTTTGGAGCAGTTTTGGGCTTGGAATGGATAGCACATGCATGGAGCAAGGTGGATGGACGAATTTGAAGACCAAAAGAGACTAGGAATGTGCTAAGAAGATGAAGGAATTAAGTCATGAAGGAGTGAAGAATTTGGAGCCATGTGTTCCCTTCCATGTCCCCTTGTTGCATCAAACTTTACCTTTCACTTTGTGTCATAACTTTCTCTTTACCTTTCACTTTGTGTCATCACTTTCCCTTTACCTTTCACTTTGTGTCATAACTTTCCCTTTCCCTTTGTGTCATAACTTTCTCTTTCCCTTTCACTTTGTGTCATAACCCTTCCTTGTCCCCTTTGCCTTTGCTTCTCCTATTAATAAAAGCCTTTGCCACACACCATTAGTTCTCACTTTTGTAATCGAACCATAGAAGCAATGCTCAAAAAGTATAATGCCACACATAAGGTTTTGACACCTTGTCTGTATCACAACATTTAAATTTACATTCCCTCAGCAACAATCGCTTGCTCCAAACGTTGTGTACTTTGCTCGAGGTATATTCATGATCCATTCCTTTTGCATATTGTTATTGGTTTTCTTCAAAATAGTTGGAGCAAGCAATTTATGTGCTCGAATCCAAATGTAGCAATGATCAAGGCTCGACTATCCATTTGCCATTGCGCCTCATGCATCATTGTGGTCTTGGGATTGAATGCAATCAAACCAAAGGTGAATAATTAAGAAAAGCATTCTATACCCCGTCAGTTGTTAGGAAAACACCTTTGTTATGTTGATGTTTGGAGCAATACTACTCTTGAATCATGTATGTTTCTTTCGTTGGCAAGAAATTTTGTTTTTGTATTTTTTATTGAGTCATACTCTCATCTAATATTATTAATTTTGATAATATCTTTAAATAAAAAGAAATTAAATTAGAATAATAATTTAGTCTGAGTCCTAGCAAACACCAAACTGGTGACAATGCTATTTTCATTATCCTGCTTCTTAGTCCGATACTGCACCAAACGCTTCATTAAGTTAGTCCAATTTAGTATAGTCTAAGCCAATTCAGCTTAGTCCCTGAAGCTAGTTTAGTCCAAAATAATCCGCTGCGACAAATACACCCTAACTAAATTAATGGAGACTAATCGCTTACACAAATCTATATATGAAGAGAGCACATACATACACTCTTCCGTCAACAAAGTCGATGATGACCACTTTTGAACGGAGACAAGTGTTAGTGAGCAAGGTGCTCTCTTAGAAAAGAGAAGTTGCATGGATGCATGTTAGGTTAGGGTGTGAGAGAGCACTGCAAGTTGTTTTCTCTTGAGCGATGTGACTTGTACCCTGAAGCTTAGGAGAACACAACACATACGATACAAGGAAGAGCAACAAGGAAAGCTAGCTAATACCAACGAAGCCATATATATATATGTGTGTGTGTGTGTGCGTGTGTAATTCGGATTTAGCAAGTACTATATTTATTCATTTAGGATCTATGTTTTATCCAGTGTTTAAATATCGGTATTGGTGAAAACATCGATGAACAAATTTGTGGAAATATCGATGGATATATCGAATATCAATAACAATATCTGTTGCCTTCGATTGAAGATGATGAAAATTTAAAATAAAACTTTAGGAATTGTCAAACATTGGTATGGATGAAATATAAGAGTTTATTCGATATTTAACAAACGTATTAGAAATATTGACGATATATATCGATTTTAACCTAAATTTAAGAGTTTATCCGATATGAAGTGAAGTTTAGGCTTCACCCCATTTCCTTACCTTTTTCTGATTTTTGAATATTTTCATAAAAATATCAATCGTGTCGAATAAATTTTAAACATTGGTTTTACCAAATCAGCACAAATCTGAAAGCCTAAAACAAAAAACCAAAAACAACTCTATGACAAAAACAACGCTTAGTATTAAAATTGTCTCAGCACTCCTTCTACGACAAAATCAACGCTTCGTAAAATTCAACAAGCAATATTGCTGCAATTGGCTGAAACGAAGGTGTTTGGAATATGAAAATTGCTACTACAACATATCCATTTGATATGTCAAATACAGGTGGAGTGCCAAATACAACGTCTCCAACATTTGTTCCACCCGAAATGTTATGTTTAACGTGTAATTGATAGCAAAATGAGAGACGCTAAAATTGACACAATAAAATTCAGTCGTCATTTCAATTTTTTACACTAAATTAAGTAATGCGGGCATTACTCTTAACCGTCTATAATGTTGTCGTGTATTTGAATTTTATATTTTATATTCTACATTAGTTTTAGAATATGACATTTTTGACTGTAAACATGATTACCCTGTCCATCGTTTTATATAGGTGAGAAGGTTTATGATGCTACGATGGCTTTTTATATAATAAAAAATATGTTAATTTCTCTTCACTTATTTTTGTATTATTGACACAAGATCTTATTATAGGTTTCATCAGTGTTTAAATTATCGGTATTGATAAAATATTGATATGTAAATTTATAGAAATATTCGCGAATATATCAAATATTGATATTAATATTAGTTGCTTTCATCAAATAATCGAAATTTATAATGAAATTTTTAAGATTGTCAAGCATTAGTTTGAATGAAATATAAGAGTTTCTTTGTTTAAGAGATGTGTCAGAAATATCGACCATATCTATTTTTGACATAAATTTAAGAATTTCTTCAATATAAAGTGAAGTTTAGACTAACATTTCATATCCTTCTATGACTTTTAAAACATTTTTATGAAAATATCGACAACTTTGAAGAAATTTTAATTTGACATGAAATTGGGGACATATTGCAGGCGTTATTTACAAACCTCAGCTGTCTTTTACCAAAGCGCCCCCAGAAAGCGTTACAATCTCACCACTCAGAAGGACGTAACGCACCGTTATTACTACAAGGGTATTTTGTCAAGGGAACTCCGATGATCGAAGGGATTGAGACATATAAAATTAAACGCATTCAATTCAACCCAACGGTCCAACTTTGACTTCTCTCTCTACCCTCTCTCTCTAGGAAAAACTCCCTCTCGTCTTTTTTTTTGGTCTCAAATGCTGGCCGGTCGCCTGGTACAAATTCAAGTCATCGCCTCGCATGGCAGTTTTCCCAAACCCTGAAAACCCTAATCACCTCTTACTCGAAACCCTGTAATTTCTGATTCATTCAAAACTCCGACGCCATGATGGTTACGGTGTCGTTGGATTTCCTAGTCCCGTCCTTGTGGGAGATCAAGGTCACTGTGGCTGCCTCCGTCTTCGTCATCTGCGCTTACTGGTTTTTCACATTCAGAGGCAGCGGAGGCGGCTCTGCTGATCGCCCACTTTCCGATAATTCCGGTGCGTTTGGGGATGCCATAGATGACAAAGACAAGGTCGAATTCACTACTTTTTAGCGTTCATACGTGTGATTGATTTGATTTGATTTGATTCATTCTGCTATGAGGAATTCTGGGTTTTCATCGATAGTCCGGTTGGTTTAGTCCTTAGTTGTTTATAATTATGTCAATTGGGGTTTGAGGCAAGTCTTGATTTTAGTTTCGTGTTTTAACGTTTTATGTGGGTAATTTCGAGTTTCCATCAAGTAATTCTTTTGACATAGCACTGGTGGAATTTGGTTAGCTTTGTTGTAATCAGTTTTATGCATACAATTCGAGGTTTGTAGTAACTATTGACACTCTAGTGATCGAAAAAAGTCAGCTCAAAGTCATTTCTAATCTATCCTTGTGCGTTTCCCAACTTCAAATTTACGAATCCAGCGACCGCTCCTTTGATGGCGTTAACTGAAACCAAGGCAATCTAGCTTGTTATGTACATTATTTGCATTAGCTGGGTATAAAAGTGTCTTTGTCAAGGTACAGTGGAGCTTGCAGTAGCGAGCCCCTTTCAGATAGTCCTGTTTTGCAGCAGAATTTTATTTTTGGAAAACAAATAGAAGAAGCATATCATTATTTTGATTTTCGGATTAAAATTAACACCAGGAAAAGGTTTAGGTTTATGAAATAATCCCTTCCCTTGGGAATGAAAAACTTCATTTGTGGGTTTTGGATACCTATGGAAAAGGTCAAACACGAAGTAGTTTTCAGTTACAAAACATGCAGTGCATTAGGGAATGTGAAAACTCATTCTGAGCTTGATTTGATCAAACAAGTACAAACTTAATTTCAGTTTTTTCTCTCCGTTAATTATTTTTTTTTGCTGTTATTGTTATTTTACTATTATCATATTTGCATTTTTCTTTTCCAGTGTCCTTGATGCAAATTCACTGTGATTATAGGAAATAAGTTAGTGTGTCAGCGGACAAATGTGTAAAGAATCTAGTATTACCCTTCTGGTATAACTACATTGGAAGTTCTATTTGTTTATAATTGCTCTACTTGTTTAAAAACAAAACAAAGAGAAGCTTACTAAAGTAATGTTAGCCCCATGTACCTTCCTACACTTGTTGCAGCTACCTTTAGATTCTGTATTGTATGTGAGGGCTAATTATTAATCACAAGAAGTTTTTTTAGCGTAATAAATGTAAATCTTGATGTGATGACGGAACAAAATGATATTTTGGTTTTCTTAAGTGTATAGTCTTTATCCACTGTTTTTGAACATCCATTATGTTTGTGACATGCAGTTTCAAAGATAGCGGTTTCCTTGAGTAATTTTTAACTTGTTTGACATGCAGTTCTGCACTTATTTTGTAGATCCAGTTGAAAGGAGATCTTCAAAACAGTTCTGCATATCTAATCAAGGTATTTCATGATTGATTCTGGGGTTTGTACTTCAATTGATGAAGACTTGAATATAATCCATGTGCCTTATTTGTATATCTATTTAATTATTTATTTATGATGAGATGGTGCACTGGTTTCCAGCTGGAATTGTTGGCGGCTAAGAATCTCATTGGTGCAAACTTAAATGGGACATCGGATCCTTATGCTATGATCACTTGTGGAACAGAAAAGCGATTCAGGTTGCCTGATTTTGTGGTCTTGTACCGTGCCACTTTTTGTTTAATGATGGTTAAGAACAGACACGCGCACGCACACATACACACAATCATATACATATCTTATGTATCATGAGTATGTTTTATGTACTCTTCTTGCTAATGCAGTTCAATGGTCCCTGGTTCAAGAAATCCCATGTGGGGAGAGGAGTTTAATTTTTCTGTTGATGAGCTTCCGGTTCAGGTAGGCATCATGTTTTGTTATTTTTCTTCTTTTATTCCTAAAGTAGGTTCAACCTTACATAAAATACTTATCTTTGTTTTTCTAATAAGCTATACAGAAAAGCTGGTTCTAATATATCATTTTAAGAGTGCTGCGATTTCTGTGTGCCCTGCATTTAAATTAAAAGGCTAACCAATGCCTCTTGTCCTTCAGAGGGCTTTATTGATATTTTCAGGCTTGCTTATATGAACACTGATTTGTGGAAAATAATAGTGTTTATTATTTTTTTGTATGTATTGACAGCAGTATTATGTTCGTTGCATCTGAAACTGTATTTCCTTTTGTTTGGATTAAGCTGAGAATATTGATTTTGTAGTGATCTTTTTATGTAGGATTGGTATATTAAACTAATTTATTTTCCTACTGGCCTAGCAGATTAATGTGACAATATATGACTGGGATATAATATGGAAAAGCACTGTTCTGGGTTCTGTGACTGTTCCAGTTGAAACCGAGGGTCAAACAGGTGCAGTATGGTATACATTGGATAGCCCATCAGGGCAGGTAGTTGTTTTCTCTGCATATCATCTTTGGGTTTAGTTTTATCCTTCGTATGGCTATTAGTATTCTCACTATCCCTTATAAATTAAAATCTTTTTTTTTTGCTTGTCAGGTGTGTCTCCATATAAAAACAATAAAACTACCTGTTAACTCTCCAAGGTAGTCTTTTTGGACTATATTCCAAACTTTTTCTTTCAGTTTATCTTGAGAGCCGTTTATCTTATGTGTGCAACTTCAGGAGTTGAAGTCATCACTAGAGATTCTTGTGTGGATTCTATAGTCAAATAATTTTTCTTTTTATATCATGCCTGGAAATAAATATATTTCTCTGGGTTTCATGTGATTTTCTGTTATGAGATGATACTACATATTGGATTTCAATCATGTTCATAGTTTCACTTTTCCCTTAACTGCACATGATGTGACCACAATTTTCTTATGCTACGACAGCTCTTTTTCTTTTTTCTTTCTATGCATGCCTTGATTCAGTAGACTAGAACCTGAGTTAAAATATATTGCTGATGTTATTGTTGGTATCTGTAATTTATATTTCTTTATGATGTACTAATAACCATGAAATTAGTGGCAGGGCAATGAATGGCTATGCTGGAGCGAATGCTCGAAGAAGGGTACCTTTAGATAGACAAGGGCCTACGGTGGTTCATCAAAAGCCAGGGCCTCTGCAAACTATATTTAATTTACTTCCAGATGAGGTGGGTTGAGTGCACTAGTGTTTATATGTGGCACTCTTGATAACGTATATCTATTAGTATACATGTACATGATTGTTTAATTATCTGGGTAGTTCCAGTTTAAGGATTAATTTTGGTATCTGTTTCAGGTTGTGGAGAATAGTTATTCATGTGCACTTGAGAGGTCATTCTTGTATCATGGCCGTATGTATGTCTCTACATGGCACATATGCTTCCACTCTAATGTGTTTTCTAAGCAAATGAAGGTTAGGTTATCATTCCTTTCTTTTGAGCTTATCATAAATCATTATTTTTATATATCGTGGAGAAACTAACTTAAACATATTGATGGTATATCTGATTTCTAGTTTTCTCCTGTTTCTCATAATCTTTAATTTTTGTTAGTGGCTGCGCATATTCCTTTGGGAGCAGCCTCTCCATAAATGGGGGTAAGGCTAGCCGACATTCACCTCTCCCAAATCCTGCGTAAAGCGGGAGCCTTGTGCACTGGGCTGCGCATATTCCTATATAAACTAATTTGGATTCTATAACCATCTTATATATATATCCTTAGATTCACAAGGTCTTATTAATCTTTTCAGTGTCGTGGTGGTCAAACTTTTAAGCTATAATGTTCTTCTTACTCTTTTAAGTTATTCTCATTTTGTCAACTTTGGTGCATTTTAAGTTGTTACAAGAAGCACGATAAAAAATGTTTATGAAGTCATACAGAACTGCCTCTTTTGGCACACAGATAAGCTCAAAACAGGCTGCCGACCCTTGATAGGTTCAGAAAAGAGGATGTCTTTTTTTCTATCCTGCTCCTGAAATATCTGACAAATTTTGACAATTTTGATGGTTTCAGTAAAATTTTTGTGTGTTGGGTAAAAATCTTTCAGACTCAGTCAATGTGTAGAGAAATTTTGATGATTTTGTTTTATATTCCTTGCTGGAAGATCTGAAACCTGTTTTTTCAGTTGGGTTTCTTTCCATTAATGAAATGATGTGTTTGGTTTGTGGCTGTTTGACATATTGCATGGTGGTTTGACACTTTGTACATTTTTACAAACATGTTTATTTGATGCATAATTTGTTGAGTATTTTGCGGATTTAGTCCCTGAATTATCACCCAACTGGAACTTAAGTCCTGAAATATATTTTTTTTCAAAAAAATCAGTCCATAAAATCATTAAAAACTGCCAATTTAATCCCTACTATAAGACTCGAAGCTATTATATTCAATTTTCCGTCAACTTAAGTCACGTGACTTGCATGTGATAGCTTTTGAAGGGTAGATTGACAAATTTATAGTTTAAGAACTTATATTTCCGAAACATTAGAGTATGGAATTAACTTTGAAGGGTAAATTGGCTATTAGATTCACAATCTATATGCAACGTTAAGGTCTGATGGTCGAGAGAATGACAGCATTACCCTCTTAAGTGTGTCACGTGCAAGTCACATGACTTAAATTGACAAAAAATAGGATAGAATAGCTTCGATTCCTATAGTTGGGGCGATATTGGCAGATTCTTATGAGTTTAAGAGCTTAATTTTCTGAAAAAATAATTTAGGGACTTAATTTTCACTTGGATGAATATAGGGTCCTTTAACCTTTTATTTTTCTAATCTAATATAAAACATTTATGGACACAGAACATCTGGTTCAGAGGGTTTGCATTTGCAAGGGCTCAGTGTAAAACTTTTGATGAAGTAAAGATAAGTTTAAGCATTTGTGATACAAACAATTATATTGATTGGAGTAGTGAATTATATTGCTTTATTGGGGAGAGAAACGAGGATGGGGGAGCGATCTTGGATTTTGCAATGGCATATAATCTCTTCTTAGCCAACACCTTCTTTAAGAAGAGAGAAGAACATGTGATCACCTACAAAAGTGGGTCAGCAAAAATACAAAAAGATTTTCTTCTAATGAGGAAAGGGGATCGTATAACTTGTAAGGATTGCAAAGTTATACCGGGAGAGAGCTTGGCTAATCAACATCGCTTGTTGGTGATGGATGTACATATCAAAAGACAGAAAAAAGAACAAGACCTGGAAGTGCCCAAGGACTAGATGGTGGAATCTAAAAGGAGAAAAACAAGCCATTTTCAGAAAGAAAGTAATCACCCAATGCGTGTGGGATAGAGACGGGGAAGCTAGCCAAAGGTGGGATTCCATGGCTAGTTGTATCCGAAAAGTAGCAAAAGAGGTATTAAGAGAGTCCAAGGGCTTTGCTCCACACCAAAAGGAATCTTGGTGGTGGAATGAGGAGGGACAAACAAAGGTGAAGGCTAAGAAGGAATATTGTAAAGCCCTATACAAGGATAGGACTGATGAAAATGGTGAAAGGTATAGAATAGTGAAGCAGGATGCGAAGAAAGAATGTTGTAAAGCCCTATATAAGCGACTAGATACCAAAGAAGGAGAGTTGGATATCTATAAACTAGCAAAGAAGACAAGGGACCTAAACCAAGTGAGGTGCATCAAGGATGAGGATGGAAAAGTTCTTGCTACAGAGAACACGGTCAAAGACAGATGGAGAGTTTATTTTCAAATTTTTTCAATGGAGGACATGAAAGGAGTACTTCTTTGGAGGAGTAGAGTAACTCAAAAGAGTGTAGAAACTACTCCTTTTACCGCCAAATCAGGAAGGAAGAAGTGGTTGTAGCTTTGAAAAAGATGAAGCATAGAAAAGCAGTGGGCCCAGATGATATACCAAACGAAGTGGAAAGTCTTGGGAGAGACGGGTATAGCATGGCTCACAAACCTTTTCAATAGGATTTTGAAAACGTAGAAGATGCCAAATGAGTGGCGAAATAGCACTTTGGTGCCTATCTACAAGAATAAGGGCGACGTACAAAATTGCATGAACTAAAGGGGTACTAAGCTAATGAGTCATACAATGAAGCTCTAGGAGAGTCATTGAGCATAGATTGAGGCAAGAGACACGGGTTTCGGACAACCAATTCGGATTTATGCCAGGGCGCTCAACCATGGAGGCAATCTATTTCTTACAAAGATTGATGGAAAGATATAGAGATAGGAAAAAGGATTTACACATTGTCTTTATAGATTTGAAAAAAAGCGTATGATAGGGTCCCAAGAGACATTCTTTGGAGGATTTTAGAGAAGAAAGGACTACGAGTAGCATATATCCAAGCTATAAAGGATATGTATGATGAAGCAAAGACTGCCGTAAGAACTCATGAAGGACAAACCAAAAGCTTCCCCATAACTGTTGGGTTACATCAAGGCTTATCCTTAAGTCCTTACCTTTTTGCATTGGTAATGGATGAGTTAACGAGACATATTCAAGATGATATTCCTTGGTGTATACTTTTCGTAGACGATATAGTGTTGATAGATGAAACTCAGGAAGGGGTAAATGGGAAGCTTAACCTTTGGAGAGAAGTGTTGGAATCTAAAGATCTTCGCCTAAGCCGATGAAAGACAGAATATATGGAGTGCAAATTCAGTGCAAATGGAGGCCAAAATGAGTTAGGAGTGAGGATCGGAGATCAGGAAGTACCAAAGAGCGGCCGCTTTCGCTGCTTATGATATATCTTGCAAAAGAACGGATAATTAGATGGAGACCTCAACCATAGAATACAAGTTGGATGGATGAAGTGAAAGAGTGCATCCCACGTGTTGTGTGACCGCTGTATGCCACTGAAGCTTAAGGGAAAATTTTATAGGACGGCAATAAGGTCGACGATGCTGTATGGCACGAAATGTTGGACGGTGAAGCATCTAACACATACATAAAATGGGTGTAGTCGAGATGAGGATGCTTCGTTGGATGTGTGGGCACACAAGAAAGGATAAGATTAGGAATGATGATATCCGAGGTAAAGTAGGAGTGGCCGAAATTGAAGGAAAGATGTGAGAAAATCGGTTACGGTGGTTTGGACATGTGCAAAGAAGGCCTACTGATGCTCCGGTTAGAAGATGCGACTACGAGACAGAGGTCCAGGGCCGAAGGGGTAGAGGAAGACCTAGGAAAACTTTGGAAGAAACTCTAAGAAAAGACTTGAGAGTACTTGGATCTAACGGAGGACATGACACAGAACCGAGTGCAATGGCATTTTAGGATTCATATACCCGACCCCACTTAGTGGGAAAATGCTTTGTTGTTGTTTGTTGTTGTTGTATTGGCCAGACACTGCATCTATTATAGATACATTTTTCTAATATGAAAATGTAAAGTAAATAATGACTTGTCAAAGATTGTGCATAGGTATTTTTTTTATCATAAATGGTCCCTGAAATTGGGATCCCTCATCATTTTGGTCCCTGTAGTTGAAGATCGGTCAATGTCATCCCTGAAGTCACTAAAGCACATTAATGTTGTCCTTTTGTTTGAATTCCTTAAAAAGTTCTGTTTATGTGCTCACTTGGCGCACATGTAAGCTCAGTGTAAAACTTTTGATGAAGTAAAGATAAGATTAAGTATTTGTGATACAAAGAATTATATTGATTAGAGTACTGAATTATATTGCTTTATTGGCCAGACACTGCATCTATTATAGATACATTTTGCTAATATGAAAATGTAAAGTAAATAATGACTTGTCAAAGATTGTGCATAGGTATTTTTTATCATAAATGGTCCCTGAAATTGGGATCCCTCATCATTTTGGTCCCTGTTGTTGAAGATCAGTCAATGTCATCCCTGAAGTCACTAAAGCACATTAATGTTGTCCTTCTGTTTGAATTCCTTAAAAAGCTCTGTTTGTGTGCTCACTTGGTGCACATGTAAGTATATGATGCCACGTGGATTATCCACCAAACCCCACACCCCAACTTCCATCTCCCTCTCCGTCCCTCCCTTTTGACCCACCTTGACTCGTGATTTAATATTTTGGAGTAGTTTAAAAAAATCAGTAGCATAGCTGTGTTTTTTATAGTTCTCTAATATGTAATATGTTGGTTTTCTGTTTTTTTCTTTTTTTTTTTTTCACAAAAATATCTTTCAGGGGCATGACCTAAAAGTCCCCAATAACTATGTAATTGCTTCTATTATAGACTACTTTTTATTTATTTTATTTTTTTATTTCTTGATTCTTAGTCTTGAAAAGATAAAGATGCATGTCATTTGATTGATTTGTTGTTTAGTTGGTGTTAGAGGTGGTTTGGGAGTGAGGTGCTTAAAAAAAAAGCACCCATGAAAAAAAGCTGTGAGGGTTTTAGGTGTTTGGTAAACTAAAAAAAAGGGCTTATTTTGGAAGCTGCTGTGAGAATAAGCTGAAGCAGCTATTTGCAGCTTTGGAAAACTGGCTTTTTTTCAAAGCACACGAAGCTACAATGCTCTTTTAATGAAAAGACCCACTATCAGACCGTTTTTTTTTTTCCAAAAGCACTTTTACAAAAAAGTTTACCAAACACTCTGCTGATTTATTTCACAGCCGCTTATTCTCACAGCATAGATGCTTATTCTCACAGCAGCTTTTTTTCAAAGCAGAGTAATACCAAACCAGCCCTTAGTTTTGTTTCTATATGTTATTGATGGTTACCATCTATGTCGAGTATAATTGTTTCTTTAATATCGTCTGTGTTTATTTACTTTTTGACAGGTCATCATACCGTTTGGTGATATTGATGAGGTCTCTCTCTCTCTCTCTCTCTCTCTAAGGCCCCATTGTTGATATATTTTCAATGCTTAATCACTGGATTTTTTTGGGTTCATGAAGATCCGGAGGAGTCAGCATGCATTCATTAATCCTGCTATAACAATTATACTGCGCATGGGTGCTGGTGGGCATGGTGTACCTCCTTTGGGGAGTCCCGATGGTTAGTGATCGGTTCTAAATGCTCTGTTTTTACTTTAGACAGAACTTTTTTTTTCTTTGTTTCTATCATTCGATAGACTGAGTGGTGCATTGTTTTTACCAAAATAAAATATGGAGTTCTTCGCAAAAAAACAGTGTGAGGAGCTTCAGTTTTGCATTTCATTTCCTTTCTCTCTTTTTTTCTTGTTTCCCACTAAGTAGAGTTGAATTGGTCCTATTAAGTTGGGCTTAGAGCTTTGGAAATGTACTTGTTCAGAATGCAGATGTGAGGACAGTGCTTTGATTTATAGGTCGTCGCTAAATTGTGAATTTTTTTCCTAATCTTTAATATTTCTCATTTCAGCTTTCCATAAATATTGAATCATATGCATATGCATATGATGTAATCATTTGACCTGAGTTGCATGAAGCTTCTGTAAAAGTGCCTCTTCCAGTTTCTTGATTGCATGTAAGCTTTGCAGTGTCTTTTATTTTTGGTCTTCTTTTTTCCCCTATTTTCTCCCTTTGGTGTTTGTCCTGGATATATTTTTGTTTGTACTTGCATGTATGATCAGATTGATTCACAAGCATTTGGAATTTATCAAAAAGTATGTTCCCTTTTGTTACTATTGATAGTTAGTGGAATTTATAATTTACTCTTTCAATCATTTTTTATCCTTTTAATTTTGCTTTGCCTTTGTTTTCTTTGTTAGATTAAATGTAACTCTCCCTTGGTCCGGGCAAACAATGAATTTTTACTCTCTGTTAACAAAATTGCTTGAACTTTATGATTAGAACTTGAAATGAAAGAAAACACCCCTTCTGTGTCAAGTGTTTGAACTTTCCCATCAAACAGAGGCCAAGTGTACAGGCTACATTATAATCATCAATCTCCTGTACTAAATCTGGAAGTACGAAATGTTGGATACTTGTTTTATTTTAACTTATCCTCTGCTACATTTTTGTCACACTATGCCCTCTTTCGGTCTATTCCATTCAATCTCTGTTAAGTTGGCGTATGAGGCAGCTTGGGCCTAACTCTGGAAGTACTAAATGTCAGATACATATTTTATTTTAACTTATCCTCTGCTACATTTTTGTCACACTATGCCCTCTTTCAGTCTATTCCATTCAATCTCTGTTAAGTTGGCGTATGAGGCAGCTTTGGCCGAGTATTTAGGTCATTTGACGCTGATGTTGATGTTGCTAATTGGTAGCTGCCACATGGCATGGTGCGCCCACATCTCTCCATTTCTTTTTGTTTACTTACCTTCCTCATTCTCTTGGTAATTTTGACAACCATGGGGGTCTGGCCTCTGAGTGGAAAACCGAAGGAGTTGGGTGCTTAGGGCTGGGCTTGCAGGTTGCAGAATTTGTGGGTGGGCAGATCAGATTTGGGATTGATTGTTTGGGGGGTGCGGGGTGGGTGGGGTTTGGGGTCAGGTTGGAGAGTTGGTGCGTGGGCGGGTAAGATTTGAATTGATTGCAGTTCCAATGGTCGGCAGGTGGGATTGGACAGGTGGTGGTGGTGGATGTCAAGGAGAGGGATTGGGGGTTTGGGGTAGCTTGCGTGATTGCATTTGACATCGAGTGGGGGAGAAGGGTGAAGAAAAAGAGAGAAGTTGCGGCCAGAAGGTGGAGTGGGTGGTTGGGGTTATAGTCTTTAGGAACCTTTTTTTTTTCTTCAGTTTTTTGCTTTTTTGGTCAATCAGTTTTTTTCTTTTCAATCTGACTTCGTTTAGCTTTTTATAGGGCAAAGTGGGACAAACTGTGAGTTTTAGGGGGTTGAACAACGGTATATCAGTTTGAGGGGGCAAATTGACTAGTATCAGGGGCCAAATGAATAATTTAACTTTTACTCAATGACATGACAGTTGGTAAATGCCATCTGTTTTAACTAGTGGACATTCTTTTGTTGGTTAAAGTCTTGCACACTAGTATTTTGTTGACGTGTTATTTCATATGGATTATGGTCTTTATGTTCTTTATTCTTTCTATTCTGTTTTGCTATATGAGTATTTATACTGTTGAGAAGCACCATTATGATGAATTTATCTGTTAATGTGCCATTTTCAGGTAGAGTCAGATATAAATTTGCATCATTTTGGAACAGGAACCACGTGTTTAGAGGTCTATTGCGTGTAGAAAAGAATTACCATACAATGCTCGAAGCTGAGAAGAAGGTTGATAGCATGTATTTCATAAGTTATGATATTTTATATTAGCGATGATTATAATTTATAATGATGATTATGTTAGTGTTGCATAAGTTGGATGTGGATATTTAATCATGCTCTTTTTATATGGTGCAATAGAAGCACCATTGATGGGGTGACTGGAGTTATGTGGCTTTAAGTTGTTAACAAGTTCAATTTCAGTGGCTTTAGCATTTATAAGACCATGTTTACACATGCATTCTTTCAACATATATCTGGACGATTTTTAGCAGTAATACAACTCTTATATTTTCATATGTTATTTTTGTGGTAAATGTGAATTTCTATCTGTTTTGCTTGAATGGTTGGATGAAGAAATTTGTTTTTTCTGTTGTATAGGAAAAGGCAGAGTCAGCACTGCGTGCGCATAGCAGTTCTGTAAAAGGAAGTCAGGCTAAGATTCCTGAAAATATCATCCCCAAAACTGGAAAGCTTCAAGCTTTTATCAAGGAGGAAGCTGTAACCAGCATATACACTGTATGCATCATTCTCTTTCGTCTGCCAAGAGATTAGTTATTTTAATCAGTTATTATTTATTAATAAGCATTGCTTCTTCCAGGATGTTTTCCCGTGCACAGCTGAAAAGTTCTTCAATTTATTGTTGAGTGATGATTCAAATTATTTGCGTGAGTATCGTTCAGCACGAAAGGACACTAATCTTGTTGTAAGTGCCTTCTAATTTTAAACAGTGCAAGCTTAGTAATTCAGAATTTCATGCATGTATTTGTTGGGCCTTGGTTACAATCTTTACCAATCCCAATATTGATTCTGATGGTTTGCTCGGCCTGGGATTATGATTGGGTTTGTGGGTGGCAAAATGTTGTTCAAGGAGGGTTGCTATCTATCTACATCTTTTGTTGATTGTTAATGCGGGATATTTGGTGGTAGTGTAGTCTTTTTCAATCGATGAGACTAGTGGCTTCTGACGTACGAATTTCAAGTCTCATTTGTTGAATGAACATCTTGATAAAATATTGATGTATTTTTATTTCCTAAGATGCACATATTACTCATCGTTCTTTGTACTTTTATTTTTCTCTTAATGAAGGGTTTCCTATTGAAAGAAAGCAAAAGTCTGAAATTTCGTTTGTTTTGACATTTGCAGATTGGACAGTGGCATCCTGCAGAGGAGTATGATGGTCAAGTCAGAGAAATAACATTTAGGTGCATTTGTAACAGTCCTATGTGCCCTCCAGATACAGCCATGACAGAATGGCAGCATGCTGTTCTATCACCGGACAAGATAACACTGGTGCGACGAATTCTTTCTTCCTCTGCTTCGATTATGTTGTTTCCAGTGTTCCATATTCATAATATAAATATAGTAACATTCTTCGTATTTATATAGTAACATTATTGCAGTATCATCAGGCCTTTCTCATGCTTTCAGCTTTTTCATTCTGGTTTCTTTCAAATTTCCTTTGTTGTTCTGAAGCTGTTTGCTCTCAGTTTAAATATTTTCATTTCTTAATTTTTCGGAGTTTGTTCCTTGTTTAAGGTGTTTGAGACGGTGCAACAGGCTCATGATGTTCCATTTGGGTCTTATTTTGAGGTATCCAATACCTTGATGATTTTATTTTGAGGTTCAGTATCTTTTATTTTTTCTGGGATGATATGGTGCATGTGTAATACTCATTTTGAGGTTCAGTATCTTTTATTTTTTCTGGGCTGATATGGTGCATGTGTAATATTTTTGGAAGACTCAGATCGTTATTCCTGTCATTGAATTAAAGTCAGCTTATTGCATTATTAACATGAGACTTGATACTGATTAGCAATTTTTTTTTTTGTTATCTTTATCTAAATGTTTGTCAACGTTGAATCACTGTATCAGGTCCATGTTAGGTGGAGCTTGGACACTATAGATGAGAACTCATGTAATATAGACATAAAAGTAGGTAAGGTTTTAAAAATCCTCTTTGCTCCCATTAGACAGCAGTGTTAATATGCGTTATTGCTAATTACTTGTATAGTGAGATAGTTATGTTGTTGCTCCTGACGTAGTGGAGCTGGCGCATGAAACACATGAACGCTAGGCTGATACGTGTTGTTTTATCTTGGAATGTTTTGAAGAAAGTGGTTATGGGTTTTGCAACTTGTTACAGGTGTACATTTCAAGAAATGGTGTGTGATGCAATCCAAAATAAGGGCAGGGGCGATTAACGAGGTTTGTACCATGTTTTCTTGTCGTTTTAGTTGCGCACATTGCCTCAAGAATTGAATGGTCAGTAATAATTGTAGTCGTTCATTGCAGTACAAGAGAGAGATTGATCTGATGTTGGATATTGCCCGTTCATATATCATCAGGTCGAGTAGTTCAAATGGTGAGACTGACAAAGCCACGTCTTCACCCTCGGTAACTCGAGATAGTAGTTAATTTATATGTAATGTATGTCTATGTATTTTACCCCAAAAGAGAGACAAAAATGTGTATGTTGAGTCGAGTCGAATGAGAGCGTTAGTTAGATCTTGTTATACACAAATAAATAGGTTTGTCTTGTATGTTCCAGAGTTCCAGTGTAGCTACTGCAATGTGCTTCCTTTTGTTTTGTTCATTTTTATAATTTTGACATTTTATATCACAATTAAAGTACCAACTTTTCAGAAAATTACCAACCACATCCCATTACCTTTCGATTAATCGACAATTTGTGGGCCTTTACATTAGAATTGGATCCCATTCGGATCCACTTTAAGATTTCCACATCTTAGCTATTTATCGTGTATTAGGCGATCAGAAATTATTTAATTTTTTTTATTTAAAATTAAACACAAATTGTATCTGACGAAAAATTGCCGCATGATGAACAATGAACGGTTAGGATGTGGAGATTTCTAGAATCCCCACAAAATGAATTTGGCGAGGATCCTCTTCCCTTTACATTTATGCGCCTAAATGCATTTCCATTTTGCTCTCATGCACAACCCACGTGGCATCGGTGCAAGTGTGTAAAATTGTCGCCAGTCACGGTCATCGGTCTCAAAAAACTTCAAGTCACTGTTCATCAATAACCAAAAAGAAAAAGAGTAAATAAGTGCAACTTTTCCTCCAATTATATTTTGTGGTGTGAGTTTTAAGGATAAGTTTGGATTCATTTGGTTTGGTTTTTTATCGAAATTAGAAACTAAACCAAAATTACTATTCGATTCGGTTTTCACAGTTAGGTTTGGTTTTATTTTATTTATTTATTTTATTTTATAAATAATAAACATTTCAAATTTCAATATTAACAATTCCAGCTGCTTGTGGCATGTGCTCAATGCAAGGACATCTCACGGATAAGTGTCCTCAATTGATCGAGAATGGGGGGTGGGAATCTGCCAATGCCGTGGGTTTTGGGAGCCAAAACCAACCAAGGAGTGATCCTTTCTCTAATACATACAATCCAGGTTGGAAAGATCATCCAAATTTCAAGTGGAGGGAGCCCCAACAAACCCAACAACAAAGTGCATTTAGGCAGCAACCTCCGAGATTCTACGAAAGGCCATACGCACCCACACAGCCCCAAGCACAACCTGCCCAAACCAAATCAGGTTCGTCCATAGATAATGATCAAAAGTTTCAATTATTAACTTCTATGGCGCAGGGAATGCAAAATAGAGACAAAAAGGTGGATGAATTGGAGAAGCAAGTAGGGCAGATTGCGAAGTTCATGGGCCAATTTAGAGAGCAAGGCAAGTTGCCTAGTTCAACCGTTGTCAACCTGAAAGGAGGATTCGAATCTGCAAAGGCAATCATGTTGCGAAGTGGAAAACAGGTTGGAACAACCACACAACCATCTAAATAAATCAACCCCAAAAGAGGACGAGAAGTTGCAATTCGAGGAGGAGGAACAAGAGCAGGCCATGGAAAGGGTAGAACCACCCTTGCCGCAACCACCTAAACACCCTAATCAGTCCAACAAGGGTAAGGAGGTTCCAATTTCGATTATTTCTAACGATATTCCTCCAAATTTACCATTTCCTCGCAGATTTATGCAATCAAAGAAGGAGGAGGCTGAAAAGGACATCCTGGACACTTTTAGGAAAGTGCAAGTCAACATTCCACTCCTTGATGCAATTAAACAAGTTCCAAGGTATGCCAAGTTTTTAAAAGAACTTTGCACAACTAGGAAGAGAATTTAGAATAAAGAGGTTGTCAAGGTAAGCAAAAATGTCTCAGCTGTCTTGCAATGTAAACTGCCCCCTAAATGCAAAGATCCGGGTAGTTTTACAATTCGATGCGTTATTGGAAATACTAGATTTGAGCATGCCATGTTAGACTTAGGTGCATCCATTAATGTCATGTCATACTTTATTTATGCATCAATGAACTTAGGGGAATTGAAAAATGATGGAGTTATTATCCAATTGGCCGATCGTTCTAATGCCTATCCAAAGGGAGTTTTGGAAGACGTTTTGGTGTAGGTGAATCATCTTATCTTCCTAGCAAATTTCTATGTTCTAAAGATGGAAGATTCAAGCCATTCTTCCCCGTTGCCAATCTTGCTTGGACGACCATTCATAAAGACGGCTCGAACGAAGATTGATGTGTTTATAGGGACTTTGACCATGGAGTTTGATGGGGACATTATTAATTTTAATATTTCAGAAACCATTAGACATCCACTTGAAGACCATTCTTGCTTTTCGATTGACATAATTGATTCATTGGCGTAGGCATATTTTGATAATTTGAATGAGGACGCCCTTGAAACAACCATTGTACAAGGAATGGGAGTGAAAAATGAAGGGGCAAAATGCAAGGATACCCACAGCATGGATGAGGAGTTCCTTGCCGTGCCTACTTGTGAGGACAAGGCCGAGATACTTGTAGCCCTTGAAATATTGCCAAGTCATGTTGGTAAGTCTTCTAACCCACTTTCAATTCCCGTTTCTACTAATAAAATGCTTCCTTCAGTGATACAGCCACCTTCCCTTGAACTTAAACCGTTACCTAGCCATTTGAAGTATGTCTTTTTGGGGGATAACGAGACTTTGCCCGTCATCATCTCAAGCACACTCATGGCACAAGAGGAGGACAAGTTGGTGAGGGTGTTAAAGGAGTAAAAAACAGCCATAGGATGGACCTTGGCCGACATCAAGGGAATCAGCCCTACCACATGCATGCATCACATACTTTTGGAGGAGGGGGCTAAACCATCTCGAGAGGCTTAACACCAACTCAACCCTCCTATGATGGAAGTTGTGAAGAAGGAGATAGTCAAGCTACTTGATTGTGGAGTGGTCTATCCAATCTCTGATAGTCGTTGGGTTTCGCTGGTCCAAGTGGTTCCCAAGAAATCTGGAGTGATAGTGGTGAAGAATGAGGAGAACGAGCTTGTGCCCACCGTATCCAAACCGGTTGGAGAGTTTGCATTGATTGTAGAAAGATCAACGCCACCACAAGGAAGGATCACTTCCCTTTGCCATTCATTGATCAAATGCTTGAAAGGTTAGCTGGTGATGCGAAAATTAACTTAACACACAAATTAGACCCTATTGTATCAATTGTAGTAAAGAATGTAAGTAGGGATCGTTCTGGACCGGGGATTAGGAAGGCTTGCTAATAACCTCTAAACTGACTCAAAAACGTAAAAAAAAGTTTAAAACACTAAGCTAGACTCAAAGAATGCAAAACTAAACTATAAAACACTCAAACAACTCAAAAGACTCAAAACAGCACAAAACAAGCTAAAAGACTCAAATCTACCACTAAGAGTGAAATTGGACGAAAATAGGTTTTAACTTGGTTCAAAACACTTAAAAACACAAACGAAATCACTTTCTAACTAATGTGACTCAACAAAGTAAAGGGGGATTTGGTTTAGACGAATTTGAAAACAAAACAAGTAAAGTAAAGAACTAGTGAAATTTGGACGAATTTGAGTAAAGTGAATGGATAAAAGGCTAGCTAGGAGGTTCTTCTCCACACATGTCACACTTGCATACAAAACGATTTCCAATTGCTTTTCAATAAACCATGAATTCCCAACGCCCCAGATTAACCGTGAATTGCACTAATTAACCCTCAGATTTTCCTAAAGTTATTAAATTGGATGATTGCATACGACAACCCAAGGTATTCCCCACATGAATTGCATAGTAGAGATACAAGCAAAGATCATTAAGTTCTATGAAAATCATAAGCATTGACAAGGCACTTGTTACTATGAATTGCATGAAACTTATGCCAAGAATTTACTTAACGCGGTTGTGACAAACAACCTTTACTACTTGTGAATATAAGTTTATAACGATTAGGTGAAACTCCCTTATATCCTCGCATCAGATTTATGCATGAAAATTAAGCGTGCACTCTCAACGAACATACACAAATCAGTTTTAATTTAACTGGATAAGTAAATTGAATTCAAAACTTATGAATCACAAATGAAGGTAATCAAATCATATTGCAAGCATGAACATGGTTTCGAATTCCCCCTAGCTAAGGGGGGTTTAGTTCCTCATGCTTACAAAGCAACGATAAACAAATTTAGACATTGAAAACAAAAGAAAGAAGACACCTAAACGCTCCAACGATCCAAGTTGGACAACATGCACGTCCAAGCATTTTCCTTCCCTTCCTTTGCTACGGCACAAGGTGTTGGTGAGTGTTTGAAGGTTTGGTTGTATGGAGGAATGGATGTGAAGATGAATGGATGTGTTTGGATGAAAGTTGTATTGGAATGGGGATGAATTCTCAAGCAAAAACTAAATGTAATGGCTGCAACACACACTTCCTTTTATAGAGGAAGTGCACGGCATGGAGGGATGGATGATGGTGTGAGCAATGATTCAAAGGTGAAAGTGAAGTAATGATGCAAAGCATAGGGGGTGAAATGGAGTGGTGTTGCAGCTATGAATGCAAGTAGGGAACATGAATGATTATGCACATGGTAGATAAAGGAAAGGGAGGTGGAATGGTGCAGAAATGAGTCATAGGTGCAGGTTGATTCATGATGCACGGCATGGGCAAGGAAAGTGAATGAGTGGTGCATCAATGAATGCATGGAGTGGAGGTGAAAGTGAATGAAATCTGATGGGTGAAGGGGACAAGGGATGTGCACTAATTGAGTGCAATGATTAAATGTAATGGTGCATGAAAACATAAATAATGAAGGGGACAAGGGTGAGTGTTGTGGTAATGAGTGGATATAATGGGTGTAATGGGTGAGTGTTGTGGTAATGAGTGAATGTAATGGTGCATTTTCTGCCCATGTCGTGCATTCCTCCCTCTTTTCATGTGTGTTTGCTATCATCTAATCATATTTTCCACATGTACAAGTTGTTACACTTGCACACACACATGCTCTTCCTCATTTCAGCCACAAATCAACACCTTTACTGCCCATGCCGTGCCTTTCTTTCCCATGTGAGTGTTGTCCATGTACTCATCATTTCCACATGTACAAGTTGTTACACTTGCACACACACATGCTGATTTCTAGCCTTCTAATCTTAAAAAACAGCCATCCTCATGTCTCCATGCTTGCACTATCCAATCTTGGTCCAAAAATGCTCCAATATGCTCCAAATAGCACTTTGTTGCCAACTTTGTTATTTGAACCTACAAACATACGAAAATAGCTTAAAGTACTAAAATAACTAGAATTAAACTAAGTAAATGCTAAGAAACAAGCTAACTAAGTTGCATAAATATGCTCCTATCAGCTGGTTATGCATTTTATTGTTTTCTTGATGGATATTCAGGTTATAATCAAATTGTCATAACACCGGAGGACCAAGAAAAAACCACTTTCATGTGCCCCTTTGGTACATTTGCTTATCGTCGCATGCCATTTGGTTTATGCAATGCACCTGCCACATTTCAAAGATGCATGATAAGTATATTTTCAAATTATGTTGAGAAGATTATTGAGGTTTTTATGGATGATTTCAGCGTTTTTGGTGATTCATTTGATGATTGTTTGAATAATCTCAGTTTGATCTTAAAACGATGCATTGAAACTAATCTTGTTTTAAATTGGGAAAAATGTCATTTCATGGTTAAACAAGGCATAGTTTTGGGTCATATCATCTTTGAAAAACGGAATTAAGGTTGATAAGTCAAAGATAGATCTTGTACACCACTTACCCTCTCCTACTTCGGTTAGAGAGGTTCGTTCTTTTCTTGGACATACAAGATTCTATCGAAGATTCATCAAAGATTTCTCAAAGGTTTCCCAACCTCTTTGCCGTCTCCTTAAAAAAGAAGTGACTTTAACGAGGAATGCAAGGCAGCCTTCAAACACCTCAAGGAGTTGCTGACCACGGCCCTAATCATTGTTCCACCTGATTGGAGCCTTCCTTTTGAGCTCATGTGTGATGCCTTCGATTATGCATTAGGGGCTGTTTTAGGCCAAATGAGGGACAAAAAGCCGCATGTCATCTACTACGCATCCCGAACATTGAATGATGCTCAATTGAACTACTCTACCGCTGAAAAAAGAGCTTCTTGCTGTTGTGTTTGCATTAGATAAGTTTCGTTCTTATTTAATTGGCACTAAGACATTGTTTACGCTGATCATGTAGCTTTGAAGTATTTGCTCACAAAGAAGGAAGCCAAACCAAGGCTAATTTGATGGATGCTACTTCTTCAAGAGTTTGATATCGAAATTCGAGACAAAAAGGGGAGTGAAAACGTGGTGGCTGACCATCTAAGCCGTATGGTACATGAGGAGGAGTACTTACCTATTTCAGAAACATTCCCTAATGAACAATTGTTGTCCATTAAGGTAAGTGAACTGATGTGAAAATTAACTTGACACACAAATTAAACCCTCTTTTTGTCAAATTGTAGCAAAGATGTAAGTAGGGATCGTTCTAGACCGGGGATTAGGAGGGATTGCTAAACGCTTGGAAACTGACTTAAACACTCAAAAACAAAGTTAAAAACACTAAACTAGACTCAAAGAATGCAAAACTAAAAGTTAAAACACTTAAACAAACCTAAAAACCAAAACAGCAACTAGAAGGCTCAAAACTGCCTAAAAACCACTTTCTGGGCAGTTTTGAGCACCGACACTAATTTGGACGAAATTTGATGAAAACTTGAATCAAAATACTTAGAAACACAAATCAAAACACTTTCTAACTAATCTAAGACTTCAAATTAAAGGGGGATTTTGTTTTGACGAAAATTAAACTAAAGAAAACAGATTGGAAATAGGGCAGATTGTAAAAACGATTTTGGTGAAATAGATGGTTAAAAGGCTAGTTAGGAGGTTCTTCTCCACACATGTCACACTTGCAAACAAAACGATTGTCAGTTGTTCTTCCGATAAACTATGAATACTCAACGCCCCAAGTTAACCGTGAATTGCACTAATTAACCCTCAGTTTTTCCACAAGTTATTAAGTTGGATGATTGCATACGACAACCCAAAACATTCCCTACAAGTTCCCTACATGAATTGCATAATAGAGATACAAGCAAGAATCATTACGTTCTATGAAAAACATAAGCATTGACGAAGCATTTGTTACTATGAATTGCATGAAACTTATGCTAAGAATTCATTCAACGCGATCGTTTTCAAGCGATCTTCACTACTTGTGATTATAAGATTGTAACTATTAGGTGAAACTCCCTCATAATCTAGCATCATATTCATGCATGAAAACTAAGCGTGCACTCTCAATCAACATACACAAATAAGTTATCAATCAAATAGATGAACGAATTGAATCCATAACTTATGAAATAACAACTGAATGTAATCGAATCAAATTGCAAGCATGTACATGGTTTCGAATCACCCCCCAACTAAGGGGGTTTAGTTCCTCATACTCACAACACAAAGTTTATTGAATTGAAACATCAAAGACATAAGAAAGATTACACCTAAAATGCCAAAGAAGTCCACTTTGAAATCTGCACAGAAAGCTCCTCTTTCTTCTTCTCCTTGCTGCGGCAGTGAGGGTTTAGGGGCTGTTTGGATGTGATTTCGGTTTAGGGATGGATTTGGGATGATATGGTGGTTCGGCAAAGGGTAAGGGAGGTGTATGGTGGTGCTGCAAAGTGGGGTAGGTTGCTGGAATGGATGAGTGGCGGCTGGAATGGATGGATTTTGGGTGATGGTGGCTGCGGCAAAAGGTGGGGAAAAGGAGAGATGGTTTTCTGATTTTTTTTGGAGAGGGGAAGATCTATGCGGCTAGGGTGTAAGGGTGGTATATATAGGCACTTAGAAACCCTAATGAAATCAGATTTTAAACAATGGGCTAGGGTTTAGGGTTTGTAAAATAGGGCTTCTAGGTGGAAAGGTGCGGCTTGGGTTTAGGAGAAATGGACTAGGGTTTAACATGGCAGATTTTAGATGATTAGGCCCTAGGGTTCGGCATGGGTTGAAGGTCCACAAGGAAATTTGGGTTTAGGTCATCTAAAAGCCCAACGCCAAGAATAGAAACTCTCGAAAATGGAAACCTCCAAGAATAGAAACTTCCAACTTTTAGAAACTTTGGTTGCCAATTCCGATTTAGGAAAGATCGACCCAAAATGGAAACTTTTAGGCTTAGCTTTCCTACTTCAAGTAGGAAACCTCAAATCTTCAACTCTTCAATTCCATCCCAACCTTGCGTTCCAAGCATGTCCTTTTCAATTCAAGCTCACTTTTTGCTCCAAAAGCTCCAAATTGTATCATTTCATGTAATACGTCCGCTAAACCTGAAAACACAAGAAAGTAGCTTAAAAGACTACTTTAACAAAGAAAACATAACAAAAATGCATAAGAACTAGCTAACTAAGGCGCATAAATATGCTCCTATCAAATTCCCCCACACTTAGCTTTTGCTAGTCCTCGAGCAAAACAAACAAAAGAAAGAAAACAAAACGAAACAAACTAACCAAAACAAAACCTAAACCTTCCAACGTTTGCCTCAGGGATTTCCAATGCACATGACATGTTAAAGGTTGTTATCCCCACAGATTTGAGTCATCTTTACACAAGCACATACTTAATTAAAGCCACTACTCACTAGTTCACAAGTAATCAATTAAAACAATGCTTTGAACGTAGTAACATGCCTTAGAGAATTCCCTCAATTCCTTACAAGATATACACTCTATTTTCACTCAGATTTTCTAACTCCACACCCTACACTAGTCATATGTGAGAAGATTGATGTAGATATGAAAACGAATGCTCACATATATGTATCACAAAGAACGCAATTTCTAGAGTTAAGAAGCATGTTTAGATATGATCTCATGAATGGAATGCTACTACTTAGATGCGAGAACCAGTGACACCATATGCTCATACCAAATTCAAACTCCACAAATTGAAACACATAACACTCAAGATAGAAGTTACGGGTTGTAATGGGGCTCGGGGTATTGGTTAACAAGGAAAGGATAAGGAAAACAAACGTTCTTCAAGCAATAGTAAGCACAGCAATGAAATTGAGACTTAGAATTCACTTAGATTGCAGAAATTAACTTTAAAACACAAGGGGGAGACTTAAACAACTCCTTAGGGTCAAATTCATTGTTTTGGACCCTTACTTCAACAAACAATACTTTGGAACTCTTTTTCTCAACTTTTCAACTTTTTTTTTCATTCTTCTCATATTTTTTTTTTCTTCAATTTTTCTTTTCTTTGCCGTGCCTATGGCACACAATTCCTCATGAAAAACACTTCCCCCACACTTATTTTCTGCTAACATAGATCATAAGGAATTCAATTCGAATCATGCTTTACTATGCTTTAAGAACAAGGGTATGGAAAGTCCTAATCTAAGCTAGGTGAGGGTAATGTGGGTTAACAAAGAAAAGGCTAAACAAGGCTCAACGGGGTTAAACTTAAACATATAATGGAGTAGGGCACACGGCTTTCTGGCTAAGGTGGTGGTCACTACACAACTTCATCTTGAATATGTGTTATGCAATTCAATGACATGCTTTGAATGAAATGGGCATGAGTTCTAGCATTTGGAACTAAATGATGAAACGCCTTCTAAGTAGTAACCAAGCAAAGAATAATGAGATCATGCAACGACTTAGAAAACAAAGAATGCACATATTTTAACTCTCCAAATAAACGTTTAGGCTCAAGTCTCACAAGGTTGTAGCGTTAGTTTGAGTTCCTTCCTTCAAGCATGTTACAAAAACTGATTTTTTCTTTTATGATTGCATGTGAATTCATAAGTTATAACCACAACTAAGCATACACAAAGAGTAAATCAAACTTTCATCCATGTTAATCACTCTCTTTAACAGCCATGTAATTACAAACCGAATCCTCATCATTGTGTTGGAAGGTACCCTAAGACACAAACAAACACACAAAAACAACTCTTTTTGGGTTTTTAAAACAAATTTTTCAAATTTTTATGTAATTTTCGGATTTTTACTTCAAAACACATTAAAACACATCAAAACTGCTCAAAAACACTTAAAAACAGCAAGGAACAAGTCTTCAAGTTTAGGGTGATAAAATCCCACGAATTTGCATCTAAAACACTTAGTTACCCCCCCACACTTAAATCAAACATTGTCCTCAATGTTTCAAGCATAAAATCACACTAAACAAAAAGAAACACACAAACAGCAACTAAAACAACTAAATAGGCAGATTCGAAATAAATAACAAAGGGAAGAGTTTAGGAACGCAAATCTGGAATTGGAGTGATTCCTTGGTCTTCCTTTGTTGAATTGCATGGGTTGCCTCCCAAGTAGCGCTTTCTTTTACGTCTTGCAGCCGGACGAAAAACACAATCATGCCCCATTGGAGCCCACGGCACTCTCATACATTGCATCTTTGAACGGTAATGGATAGTGATGTTCGTTGATGGGTGCGTTGTGTTGCCTAAGGTTCACGTACATGCGCCCACCATCGGGGATTTGCTTGGGTACCTGCACCATAGAAGGGAACCACCTCTTAATTTTAATGGGAATTGGATTTGGACTAGGTGCCTTACCTTGGTGTTGTGATGAAGTGGCAGCAACATGAACTGTTTTCCTCATGGTATTCTCGGCCACATGGGGTATCTTAAAGGCAGTGGCCGTGGGGTCCTCATGCTACACTCCAATTCCCTCATCTTGCATGGTTCTTGAAGCAACCTTTGTGTTAGGGGCTGAATGATCCGTCTCTATCTTTTCTATCGTATCAATAACACAACAAGAACGAACAACGTTAGGAGTCTCAATGGATTCAGGAATTTTAAAACAAATCATATCACCACCAAATGCCATAGTTACTTTTCCTTTGGCTACATCAATCTTGGTTTGAGCCGTTTTCATGAAAGGCCGTCCAAGGAGAATGGGCAATGAAGGAGCATGGTCCGATTCATCCATTTCGAGGACATAGAAATCCGCCGGGAAGACTAAATGATTAACCTGCACAAGAACATCTTCCAAAACTCCCTTTGGATAGGCGTTAGATCTATCAGCCAATTGTATTATTACACCATCCTGTTTAAGTGCTCCTAGATTCATAGATGCATAAACAGAATATGGCATAACATTAATAGATGCTCCTAAATCTAGCATGGCAGATTTGAAACGGGTATTACCAATGACACATGGAATTGTAAAGCTCCCCGGATCTTTGCATTTGGGGGGTAGTTTACGTTGCAAGATGGCGGAGACATTCTCGCTTACATGTACCACTTCTTTCTCCCGGGCACGTTTCTTTGTCATACAAAGCTTCTTTAAACACTTGGCATACTTCGGGATTTGCTTTATGGCATCAAGGAGGGGAATGTTGACATGCACCTTTCTAAACGTCTCTAGAACATCTTTTTCCTCCTCTTCGTTCTTGGATTGCAAAAATCTACTAGGAAAGGGGACATTCAAAGGAAAAACATTAGTAGGACTTGAATTTAACACATTCTTACCCTTATTGGACAGATTTGCAGGTTTAGGGGCATTGGAGGCTTGCGGCAAAGGTGGAACCACCCTTGCCGTGGGTTGCTTTGATTCCTCCTCTTCCATTTGCAAAATTTCATCCTCGTTATGACCTGTTTTTGATGAAGAACCTGCCCCAACTTCTTTTCCACTCCTTAGCATGATTGCATTTGCGGTTTCAAAGCCTCCTTTTGGATTCGCAATGGTTGAACTAGGAAGCTTTCCTTGTTCTCTAAACTGCCCAACAAACTCGGCAATCTGCCCAATTTGTTTCTCAAGTTGATCCACCCTTTTGTCTTGGATTTGCATAGCCTTAGCTTGATCTTCCTGTCCATTAGACAACTTAGTTAGTATCTTAAGAAGTGCATCATTGTCAAGAGACGTACCTGAGGCACTTGGGCCGGATTGGGCTTGATTTTGGGGTGGGCCGTAGGTTTTGGGAAAGAACCCCGGGGGTTGTTGCCTAAAGCCTCCTTGGTTCTGAGGTTGCTGGGGCTCCCTCCATTTAAAGTTTGGATGGTCCCGCCACCCCGGATTATACGTGTTGGAGTATGGATCATGCCTTGACTGATTTTGGCTTTGAAACCCAATGGCATTCGCACTCTCCCATCCGCCATTCTCGATGAGTTGAGGACACTTTTCGGAGACATGTCCTTGGATAGAACATACGCCACACACCACAGGTCCTTGTATCTTCATTCCCTCGGCCATCTGTGAAACAATAGAAGTAAGATTAGCCAATTGTGAATGAAGATCGGAAGTTGAACTTACCTCATGTACTTGGTGCCGTGGGGGTCCCCTTTGGCCTACACCCTCGTACTGTTGAGCGTTCAACGCTCTATTAGCAATCAAGACCTTGGCAGCCATGGGTGTTTTGTCCACTAATGCCCCCCCCCCCCCGCCGAAGCATCAAGCATTTGACGTTCTAGAGGTAATAGACCCTCGTAGAAATATTGCAAAAGCAACTCCTCCTTCATCTGATGCTGTGGACAAGAAGCAACAAGTGATTTAAATCGTTCATAATATGTAGGGAAGGACTCACCTTCTTCTTGCTGAATTCCGCTTATCTTTTTGCGTAGGAGGATGATGCGAGAAGTTGGAAAGAACTTCTCCAAGAACGCTCTCTTCATACTCTCCCAAGAAGTGACAGTGCCGGGAGCTAACTCATATAACCAATCCTTGGCTTTATCCATCAAAGAGAATGGAAAAGCCTTCATCTTCAAAATATTTCCTGGTGTGAAAATTAACTTAACACACAAATTAAACCCTATTTGTGACAATTGTAGTAATGATGTAAGTAGGGATCGTTCTAACCGGGGATTAACTAGGGGTGCTAATCTAATACAAATCGACTTAGAAACACAAAAACTAAACTTAAAGACTCTAATTAGACTACTAAGATTCAAAACAGATTTGAAACACTCAAATCTGCCCAAAACTGACTAAAACAAATTAATTGACTCAAACAGCAACTAAGACAAGATTTGGACGAATTTGACAAAACTTATGACTCAAAATACTTCAAAACACCAAAGAGGACAGATTATGAAGACTCAAACTTAACAAAATATGGGGGAATTGTGTTTGGACGAATTTGAACTAAATGCACAGATTGTAAATTAAAACAGATTGTGAACTAAATGTGATGAATCAATGGGTGATGGAATGGCTAAGGGGTTCTTCTCCACACATGAAATTTATGCAACGTAATCGATTTCCAGTTATCAATTCAATAAGTTATGAACCTCGACACTCCAAGTTAATTAGGTCCGCTTAAATTAACTTTCAGATTTCCCTAGAATCATTGAATTGGATGAATATGCATCGCAAACAAATTATTCCTAACAAGTTCTCTATATGAACAGCATGATAAAGATACAAGTTAGAATCATTAAGTTCTTTGGAATTCATAAGCATCGACAAGGCAATTGTAACTATGAAAAGCATGATACTCCTGCCATGAATCTACTTAACACGATCGTGACTAGCGATCTTCACTACTTGCGAATATAAATTCATAACGATTAGGTGTAACAAACTTATATTCTAGCACCAAATTCCAGCATGCAAATCAAGCGTGCACTCTCAATCAACATACAAGAATAAGTTTTGAATTAAACGGTTAAGCAAATTGTATTCACGACTTATGCAACGATAACTGGAAGTAATCAACTTATTTCACATAAATAAACATGGTTTTGAATACACCCTTAGCCAAAACGAATTTAGCCAATCATACTCAATGAAAAACAAAGATTACAAGAAGTAGACATTGAAATATAAGATAGAATACACCTAAAATTGTTCAACAACTCAGATTGAAGAGCCAAACAATTTTCATGAACTGTCTCCTTCTCTTCTCCTTGCGGCAGATTGGGGGAGGACTGGTTTCTGAGGTTGTGGATGGGTTTTGACGAATTTGGGAGAGTGTGTGGCTGAATGGAGATGAAGAATGGTGGTGGAAATCGGCAGAGATGGAGGAGGACTGGTTTCTGAGGTTGTGGATGGGTTTTGACGAATTTGGGAGAGTGTGTGGCTGAATGGAGATGAAGAATGGTGGTGGAAATCGGCAGAGATGGAGGAGGACTGGTTTCTGAGGTTGTGGATGGGTTTTGACGAATTTGGGAGAGTGTGTGGCTGAATGGAGATGTTTGTGGCTGCACAAACATGTTTATTTAAAGGGATTAGGAAATTAAAAACCCTAGACTAATTAGGTAATCAGGAATTAAGTTTAAAGCTTCTAGAATTAAGGAAACAAATCAGAAAATTAAAGGAAATAGCAAGGGAAATTCGGCTAGGGTTAAAAACACAAAAGGAAAGTGTTTTAAAGCCTAGAATCAGGAAATAAGAAAGAGGAAATGCAAAGGGAGGTGCGGCAAGGGTTCAAAAGGGTTCTAGGCTTTTGTTTTGTGTCCTAGAATGCTTAGAAAGTCTTCATAATTGCTGGAACTTTTAGGGACAATTAGGAAAAATCAAACCAAAGTAGGAAACCTTGGCTTAACTTTCCTATTTCAAGTAGGAATCCTTGTTGGAGGAGGAATCCTTGTTCTTCTAGGAATCCTCATGTGATTAGGAATCCATCTTCAATTAGGAATCCTTCGTTGATTAGGAATCCTTCGTTGATTAGGAATCCTTCGTCGATTAGGAATCCTCCTTCATTTAAGCACTTTCCTACTTCAACTAGGAAACCTTGTTCAAGTAGGAATCATCATCTTCAAGTCTTCAAATTCGTCCAAATCTTGGCTCCAATTATGTGATAATCATTCCAAGCCCAATTTTGCTCCAAAAAGCTCCAAAATGCATCTTCTTGCATCCTTTGGCCTTAAAACCTGAAAACACATAAAACTAGCTTAAAAGACTACTTTAACTAATAAAACACCATGGAAATGCATAAGAACTAGCTAACTAAGGCGCATAAATATGCTCCTATCAAATTCCCCCACACTTAGCTTTTGCTAGTCCTCGAGCAAAACAAACAAAAGAAAGGAAACAAAACGAAACAAACTAACCAAAACAAAACCTAAACCTTCCAACATTTGCTTAGGGATTTCCAATGCACATGACATGTTAAAGATTGTTATCCCCACATATTTGAGTTCTCTTTACTCGTAAGCATATACTTAATCATACTCACCACATACTAGTTCACATATAACCATTTAAAACGATGTTTTGAATGTAGTAACATGCCTTAGAGAATTCGCTCAATTCCTTACAAGATACACTCTTATTTTCACTCCGATTTTTTGACTACACACCCTACACTAAGTATATGTGAGAAGATTGATGTAAACATGTAGACTAGTACTCACATATGTATTAGCAAAGAGAGCAATTTCTGGAATTTATTAACATGTGTATATATATGATCTCATGAATGGAATGCTACTACTTAGATGCGAGAACCAGTGACACCATATGCTCATACCAATTTCAAACTCCACATATTGAAACGCACAACACTCAAGATTGAAGTTAAGGGTTGTAACGGGGCTAGGGGTGATTGGCTAACAACGAAAGGTAAGGAAAACAAACGTTCTTAAAGCATAATAAGCAAAGTAATGAAATCTAGACTTAGAATCACTTATGATTGCAGAAACTCACTTAGACACACAAGGGGAAGATTCATACAACTCTTAGGGCCATATTCAACGTTTTGGACCCTTTCTTCAACTACCATAAACATGTGAACTTATTTTCACTTATTTCATACTCTTTTTTTTTTCTTTCTTTCCACAACTTTTTCTTTTCTTTTTTTTTTCTTTTTATTTTCACTCATGCCTTATTTCTTTTCTTGGCATATCAACACACACATACAAATTCCCCCACACTTGTTTTCTGCCATACATTAATCAAAAGGGATTCAATTTGAATCATGCTTTACTATGCTTCAAGAACAAGGGTATGGATGGTCCTAATCTAGGCTAGGTAGGTGTAATGTGGGTTAACAAAGACAATGGGCTAAAACATGGCTCAAGGGGGTTTATACCTACAAAACATGTGTATAGGGTTCGGCTTTTTGGCTCTAGTTCACTACACAACTTCATCTTGAATATGTGGTATGCAAATCAATGTCATGCTTTGAATGGAACGGGCATGAGTTCTAGTATTTGGAACTAAATGATGAAACGCCTTCTAAGTAGCAACCAAGCAAAGAATAATGAGATCATGCAACGACTTTAGAAACAAGAATGCACAGATTAATAACTCTCCAAAGAACGTATTAGGCTCAAGTCTCTCAAGGTTGTAGCGTTAGTTTGAGTTCCTTCCTTCAAGCATGTTACAAAAACTGATTTTTTTCTTTTATGATTGCATGTGAATTCATAAGTTATAACCACAACCAAGCATAAACAAAGAGTAAATCAAACTTTCATCCATGTTAATCACTCTTCTTTAACAGCCATGTAATTACAAACCGAATCCTCGTCATTGTGTTGGAAGGTACCCTAAGACACAAACAAACACACAAAAACAACTCTTTTTGGGTTTTTCAAAACAAATTTTTCAAATTTTTATGAGATTTTCGGATTTCTATGTCTAAACACACCAAAATGCTTCAAAACATACTAAAAACACTTAAAACAGCAAGAAACAACATTGTAAGTGATAGGTGAATAAAACCCACGAATTTTCATGCAAACATATTGTTTACCCCCCCACACTTAAATCAAACATTGTCCTCAATGTTTCAAGCATAAACTAACATAAACAAAAATCAAGCAAACAAACAGCAACTAAACACACTAATCATGGCAGATGGTAAACAACAAAGAGAAGGGTTTGAGAAATTCAAATCTGGAATTGGAGTGCTCTCTAGGTCTTCCTTTGTCGAATGCATGGGTTGCCTCCCACGAAGCGCTTTCTTTAACGTCTTGCAGCCGGACGATGCTCCATTGAAAGTTTATGGAACCCCACGGCGTGGAGGGGTTTTTCCACAACCTGTCCTACAAAATACTTTCTTCTTTGGGTCCTTGAATGGGATGGGATAATGATCCTTTCTTATTGTCGTGTTTTGGTTCTCCGAATCAACACGAACTCTTCCACCACGTTGACTTCGATTAGGTACCTGCATCATACAAGGTAACAACCTATTAGTTGAAATGGGAATCGAATTTGGAATAGGTGGCTTACCTTTGTACGGCAAAGAAATGGTAGCACTATGGACAGATGCACAAGGAGTGCACTCGGCTAGATTTGGTGATTTCAAGGGTGGGGCCGTGCTCCCCTTGTTGTTCACTCCAATTCCTTCCTCGATGGTAGTTCGAGGTACTTTCGTCTTGATGAGTGTTGAACATTCCTGCCCTATATTTGCAATTACATTAATGGCACAACAAGAACGAACAACATTAGGAGTCTCAATAAATTCAGAAACTTTAAAACAAATCATGTCACCACTAAATGCCATAGTGACTTCTCCTTTGGCCACGTCAATCTTGGTTTGAGCCGTTTTCATGAAAGGTCGGCCAAGCAAGAGTGGCAATGATGGAGCATGGCTCGAATCCTCCATTTCCAAGACATAGAAATCTGCAGGAAAGATAAGGTGATTGACCTGCACTAAAACATCCTCAAGGACTCCCTTGGGATAAGCGTTAGAACGATCGGCCAATTGAATTATAACGCCATCTTGTTTTAACTCACCAAGATTCATAGATGCATAAATGGAATATGGCATAACATTAATAGAAGCACCTAGATCTAACATGCATTGTTCAAATCTAGTGTTTCCAATTATACATGGGATAGTAAAGCTCCCCGGATCCTTACACTTTGGAGGCAACTTTCGTTGCAAAACCGCGGATACATTTTCGCTTACTTTCACAACTTCTTTGTTTGAAATTCTTTTCCTAGTTGTGCATAACTCTTTCAAAAACTTTGCATACCTGGGTACTTGCTTAATGGCATCAAGTAAAGGAATGTTTACTTGGACTTTCCGGAAGGTATCCAAAATGTCTTTTTCGCTCTCTTCCTTCTTTGATTGTGCAAATCTGCGAGGGAAAGGAACATTGGGCAGATTAGTGTTTGAATTCACAACATTTGGAACAACATTACCTGAGGTGGACGGATGGGAGGGCTTAGGTGGCTGCGGCATAGGTGGTACCACCCTTGCCGTGGGGTGTGATGGCTCCTCCTCCTTGTTTTGGGCAGATTCATGTGCTTTGCTTCCTACTTCTTTTCCACTTCTTAGGGTGATAGCTTTTGCAGATTCGAACCCACCCTTAGGATTGACTACCGTAGTGCTTGGTAACTTACCATTTTCACGAATTTGCCCCAAAAATTCTGCCATTTGGCCCATTTGCTTCTTGAGCTCATTAACTTCCTTTGCTTGGGTCTGCAATCCCTGCGCCATTGTGGTCAGTAATTGATAAGTTTTATCATCATTCATAGAAGTACCTGAGTTGTTTTGTGATGATTGTGCTTGAGGAGGTGGTTGTGGTGCCATTGGCCTTGGAAAGAAACCCGGAGGTTGTCGGAATCCACCTTGTTGGGCAGGTTGTTGTGCATCTCTCCATCTGAAATTTGGGTGGTCACGCCATCCTTGATTGTATGTATTAGAGAAAGGATCACCCCTTGGTTGGTTTTGATTCCCATAACCCACGGCATGGGCAGATTCCCACCCTCCATTTTCAATTAATTGAGGGCATTGATCCGATTGGTGTCCTTGAATGGAGCATACACCACAGATTGTAGTTCCTTGCGTTTTAGGGCCTTCAACAAACTGCGATAACATAGAAGTGAGGTTAGCCATTTGGGATTGTAACTCAGAAATAGAACTTACCTCATTTACATGATGTGACCGTGGGGTATCTCTCTGCCCAACACCTTCATATTGTTGTGCGTTGTGTGCTCGGTTCGCAATGAGAGTCTTGGCAGCCACCGGAGTCATGTCCACCAATGCACCACCTGCCGAGGCATCTAGCATTTGGCGTTCCATGGGAAGGAGTCCTTCGTAGAAGTATTGAAGGAGCAACTCCTCCTTCATTTGATGCTGTGGACAAGAAGCAACAAGAGTTTTAAAACGTTCATAATATGTTGGAAATGACTCACCTTGGCTTTGTTGGATGCCACTAATGCGTTTCCTCAAAAGAATGACTCTTGAGGTTGGAAAGAATTTTTCCAAAAACGCTCGTTTCATGCTCTCCCACGAGGTAACCGTCCCCGGGGCCAATTCATACAACCAATCTTTAGCTTTATCCATTAGAGAGAATGGAAAAGCTTTCATCTTCAAAATGTTGCCATCAACATTTACCGGCGTCATGCTTGAACAAACAACTTCAAACTCCTTCAAGTGTTTGTTTGGGTCTTCCATGGACAGCCCATGGTACTTTGGAACATGATGTAACAAGCTCGACTTCAATTCGAAATCGTCGGTCTTCCCTTGGGCTGCCGCGGGGTATTGGATGCAAAGAGGGGCTGCATTATCCAAACCCGAGGCAGAAAGCTCCTTAATGGTTCGGTTGTCCGCTGCCATCTCTTGGTTCTCCTCTACAACTCTAGCCGTGGGCTCTTCTTCCTCTTCAAATTCGTTTTCTTCGCAATGAGGTTCCGGGCTAGGTGGATTGGATGCTTGTTGCCTTCTTGTTCTTCTCAAAGTTCGCTCAAAATCGTCGTCGAACTCCAAAATGTTTGCTTGGACAGATTTGGAACTTCGAGTCATACACTTGTACCTAAAACAAGAAAACAAGAAACCAAGTCAGAAACTGAATTTAAAACAAACAAAAATAACACAAAAATAAATAACGAGGGATTAGCAACTTTGCTAATCCCCGGCAACGGCGCCAAAATTTGGTGTGAAAATTAACTTAACACACAAATTAAACCCTATTTGTGACAATTGTAGTAATGATGTAAGTAGGGATCGTTCTAACCGGGGATTAACTAGGGGTGCTAATCTAATACAAATCGACTTAGAAACACAAAAACTAAACTTAAAGACTCTAATTAGACTACTAAGATTCAAAACAGATTTGAAACACTCAAATCTGCCCAAAACTGACTAAAACAAATTAATTGACTCAAACAGCAACTAAGACAAGATTTGGACGAATTTGACAAAACTTATGACTCAAAATACTTAAAAACACCAAAGAGGACAGATTATGAAGACTCAAACTTAACAAAATATGGGGGAATTGTGTTTGGACGAATTTGAACTAAATGCACAGATTGTAAATTAAAACAGATTGTGAACTAAATGTGATGAATCAATGGGTGATGGAATGGCTAAGGGGTTCTTCTCCACACATGAAATTTATGCAACGTAATCGATTTCCAGTTATCAATTCAATAAGTTATGAACCTCGACACTCCAAGTTAATTAGGTCCGCTTAAATTAACTTTCAGATTTCCCTAGAATCATTGAATTGGATGAATATGCATCGCAAACAAATTATTCCTAACAAGTTCTCTATATGAACAGCATGATAAAGATACAAGTTAGAATCATTAAGTTCTTTGGAATTCATAAGCATCGACAAGGCAATTGTAACTATGAAAAGCATGATACTCCTGCCATGAATCTACTTAACACGATCGTGACTAGCGATCTTCACTACTTGCGAATATAAATTCATAACGATTAGGTGTAACAAACTTATATTCTAGCACCAAATTCCAGCATGCAAATCAAGCGTGCACTCTCAATCAACATACAAGAATAAGTTTTGAATTAAACGGTTAAGCAAATTGTATTCACGACTTATGCAACGATAACTGGAAGTAATCAACTTATTTCACATAAATAAACATGGTTTTGAATACACCCTTAGCCAAAACGAATTTAGCCAATCATACTCAATGAAAAACAAAGATTACAAGAAGTAGACATTGAAATATAAGATAGAATACACCTAAAATTGTTCAACAACTCAGATTGAAGAGCCAAACAATTTTCATGAACTGTCTCCTTCTCTTCTCCTTGCGGCAGATTGGGGGAGGACTGGTTTCTGAGGTTGTGGATGGGTTTTGACGAATTTGGGAGAGTGTGTGGCTGAATGGAGATGAAGAATGGTGGTGGAAATCGGCAGAGATGGAGGAGGACTGGTTTCTGAGGTTGTGGATGGGTTTTGACGAATTTGGGAGAGTGTGTGGCTGAATGGAGATGAAGAATGGTGGTGGAAATCGGCAGAGATGGAGGAGGACTGGTTTCTGAGGTTGTGGATGGGTTTTGACGAATTTGGGAGAGTGTGTGGCTGAATGGAGATGAAGAATGGTGGTGGAAATCGGCAGAGATGGAGGAGGACTGGTTTCTGAGGTTGTGGATGGGTTTTGACGAATTTGGGAGAGTGTGTGGCTGAATGGAGATGTTTGTGGCTGCACAAACATGTTTATTTAAAGGGATTAGGAAATTAAAAACCCTAGACTAATTAGGTAATCAGGAATTAAGTTTAAAGCTTCTAGAATTAAGGAAACAAATCAGAAAATTAAAGGAAATAGCAAGGGAAATTCGGCTAGGGTTAAAAACACAAAAGGAAAGTGTTTTAAAGCCTAGAATCAGGAAATAAGAAAGAGGAAATGCAAAGGGAGGTGCGGCAAGGGTTCAAAAGGGTTCTAGGCTTTTGTTTTGTGTCCTAGAATGCTTAGAAAGTCTTCATAATTGCTGGAACTTTTAGGGACAATTAGGAAAAATCAAACCAAAGTAGGAAACCTTGGCTTAACTTTCCTATTTCAAGTAGGAATCCTTGTTGGAGGAGGAATCCTTGTTCTTCTAGGAATCCTCATGTGATTAGGAATCCATCTTCAATTAGGAATCCTTCGTTGATTAGGAATCCTTCGTTGATTAGGAATCCTTCGTCGATTAGGAATCCTCCTTCATTTAAGCACTTTCCTACTTCAACTAGGAAACCTTGTTCAAGTAGGAATCATCATCTTCAAGTCTTCAAATTCGTCCAAATCTTGGCTCCAATTATGTGATAATCATTCCAAGCCCAATTTTGCTCCAAAAAGCTCCAAAATGCATCTTCTTGCATCCTTTGGCCTTAAAACCTGAAAACACATAAAACTAGCTTAAAAGACTACTTTAACTAATAAAACACCATGGAAATGCATAAGAACTAGCTAACTAAGGCGCATAACAGTGCCGGGAGCTAACTCATATAACCAATCCTTGGCTTTATCCATCAAAGAGAATGGAAAAGCCTTCATCTTCAAAATATTTCCGTCAACATTGACGGGAGTCATACTAGAGCAAACTACTTCAAATTCTTTCAAATGTTTGTTAGGATCTTCCATGGACAAGCCATGGTATTTAGGAATATGATGAAGCAAACTTGACTTTAATTCAAACTCATCCGTCTTACCTTGGGCAGCCGCGGGGTATTGGATGCACAAGGGTGTGGCATTATCCAAACCCGAGGCGGAAAGCTCCTTGAGTGTACGATTGTCCATGGCCATGCCTTGGACTTCTTCAAATATCCCTGCCGTGGCTTCCTCCTCCTCTTCTTGTACGTTTTCTTCGAGGTCAGATTCGGAACTGGGTGGATGATGTTCTTGCTGGTTTCTAGCTCTTCTCAACTTCCTCTCAAAATCGTCGTCAAAATCCAAGATGTTTGCACGAATCGGTTGAGAGCTTCTAGTCATACATTAGTACCTAAGAAACAAGAAACAAAATTAGGTCAGAAACTTAAGCAAGGTCAGAAACTTAAACAAGGTCAGAAACAAAGTGAAATAAAAGAAACAAAAACAATCCAAGGGATTAGCAATTTTGCTAATCCCCGGCAACGGCGCCAAAAATTTGATGTGAAAATTAACTTGACACACAAATTAAACCCTCTTTTTGTCAAATTGTAGCAAAGATGTAAGTAGGGATCGTTCTAGACCGGGGATTAGGAGGGATTGCTAAACGCTTGCAAAACTGACTTAAACACTCAAAAACAAAGTTAAAAACACAAAACTAGACTCAAAGAATGCAAAACTAAAAGTTAAAACACTTAAACAAACCTAAAAACCAAAACAGCAACTAGAAGGCTCAAAACTGCCTAAAAACCACTTTCTGGGCAGTTTTGAGCACCTACACTAATTTGGACGAAATTTGATGAAAACTTGAATCAAAATACTTAGAAACACAAATCAAAACACTTTCTAACTAATCTAAGACTTCAAATTAAAGGGGGATTTTGTTTTGACGAAAATTAAACTAAAGAAAACAGATTGGAAATAGGGCAGATTGTAAAAACGATTTTGGTGAAATAGATGGTTAAAAGGCTAGTTAGGAGGTTCTTCTCCACACATGTCACACTTGCAAACAAAACGATTGTCAGTTGTTCTTCCGATAAACTATGAATACTCAACGCCCCAAGTTAACCGTGAATTGCACTAATTAACCCTCAGTTTTTCCACAAGTTATTAAGTTGGATGATTGCATACGACAACCCAAAACATTCCCTACAAGTTCCCTACATGAATTGCATAATAGAGATACAAGCAAGAATCATTACGTTCTATGAAAAACATAAGCATTGACGAAGCATTTGTTACTATGAATTGCATGAAACTTATGCTAAGAATTCATTCAACGCGATCGTTTTCAAGCGATCTTCACTACTTGTGATTATAAGATTGTAACTATTAGGTGAAACTCCCTCATAATCTAGCATCATATTCATGCATGAAAACTAAGCGTGCACTCTCAATCAACATACACAAATAAGTTATCAATCAAATAGATGAACGAATTGAATCCATAACTTATGAAATAACAACTGAATGTAATCGAATCAAATTGCAAGCATGTACATGGTTTCGAATCACCCCCCAACTAAGGGGGTTTAGTTCCTCATACTCACAACACAAAGTTTATTGAATTGAAACATCGAAGACATAAGAAAGATTACACCTAAAATGCCAAAGAATTCCACTTTGAATTCTGCACAGCAAGCTCCTCTTTCTTCTTCTCCTTGCTGCGGCAGAGAGGGTTTAGGGGATTTTTGGGTAGTTTTGGATGATTTTGGACGAGGGAGAATGGTGGAAAAATGTCTAGGATGGGTGTAGGGCACGGCTAGGAAGGTTTGGGGTCAGAAAATATGGAGTTGGGTGAAGGTTGGGCTCGGCAAAGGTGAGGGACAGGTTCTGGCGTGAATGGAGTTTTCTGTATGTGTTTTTGGGTTTTGAAAGGTAGATAGGATAGTATGGTGGTGCGGCAAGGTGTGGGAATGGTTTATGGAGGTGGAGAATGGTGTATGGATGTGTGGAATGGTGCTGGAATGGATGGAAGCTGCGGCAAAAGGTGGGAAAGGTTGCTGGAATGGGTGGTGGCTGCGGCAAGGAGGGGATTTGGGTGATGGTGATTTTCTGATTTGTGTAGAGGGAATGATATGTGCGGCTAGGGTGTAGAAATATATATATAGGCACTTAAAAACCCTAGCAAATCAGATTAGGGCCTTTAAAACACAAATCCATCAGAAATTAGGTTGAAACAATTAGACATTTAGTGGGAAAAAGGGCCTAGGGTGCGGCTGGTATGTGGGCTAAGGTTAGGGTTTCTAGAAACCCTAACAAGGCAAGGCAAAGTGATTCTAGAGGGCCCAGGTGCGGCATAGGATGAAGGTCCATAAGGAATTTGGGTTTAGGACATCTAAAAGCCCAAAGCCAAGAATAGAAACTCACGAAAATGGAAACCTCCAACTTTTAGAAACTTTGGTTGCCAATTCCGATTTAGGAAAGATCAACCCAAAATGGAAACTTTTAGGCTTAGCTTTCCTACTTCAAGTAGGAAACCTCAACTCTTCAACTCTTCAACTCCATCCCAACCTTGTGTTCCAAGCATGTCCTTTTCAATCCAAGCTCACTTTCTTGCTCCAAAAGCTCCAATTTGCATCATTTCATGTAATACGTCCTTTAACCTGAAAACACATGAAAGTAGCTTAAAAGACTACTTTAACGAAGAAAACATAACAAAAATGCATAAGAACTAGCTAACTAAGGCGCATAAATATGCTCCTATCAAATTCCCCCACACTTAGCTTTTGCTAGTCCTCGAGCAAAACAAACAAAAGAAAGAAAACAAAACGAAACAAACTAACCAAAACAAAACCTAAACCTTCCAACGTTTGCCTCAGGGATTTCCAATGCACATGACATGTTAAAGGTTGTTATCCCCACATATTTGAGTCATCTTTACACAAGCATATACTTAATTAAAGCCACTACTCACTAGTTCACAAGTAATCAATTAAAACAATGCTTTGAATGTAGTAACATGCCTTAGAGAGTTCCCTCAATTCCTTACAAGATATACACTCTATTTTCACTCAGATTTTCTAACTCCACACCCTACACTAGTCATATGTGAGAAGATTGATGTAAATATGGAAACGAATGCTCACATATATGTATCACAAAGAACGCAATTTCTAGAGTTAAGAAGCATGTTTAGATATGATCTCATGAATGGAATGCTACTACTTAGATGCGAGAACCAGTGACACCATATGCTCATACCAAATTCAAACTCCACCAATTGAAACACATAACACTCAAGATAGAAGTTAAGGGTTGTAATGAGGCTTGGGGTGTTGGTTAACAAGGAAAGGATAAGGAAAACAAACGTTCTTCAAGCAATAGTAAGCAAAGCAATGAAATTAAGACTTAGAATTCACTTAGATTGCAGAAATTAACTTTAAAACACAAGGGGGATACTTAAACAACTCCTTAGGGTCAAATTCATTGTTTTGGACCCTTACTTCAACAAACAATACTTTGGAACTCTTTTTCTCATACTTTTCATACTTTTTCTTCATTCTTCTCATATTTTTTTTTTCTTCAATTTTTCTTTTTCCACGAAATTTTTTTTTTTTCTTTTCTTTTCTTTGCCGTGCCTATGGCACACAATTCCTCATGAAAAACACTTCCCCCACACTTATTTTCTGCTAACATAGATCAAAAGGAATTCAATTCGAATCATGCTTTACTATGCTTTAAGAACAAGGGTATGGATAGTCCTAATCTAGGCTAGGTGAGGGTAATGTGGGTTAACAAAGAAAAGGCTAAACAAAGCTCAACGGGGTTAAAAACCTACAAAACAATATGACATAGGGGATTCATGGCTTTTTGGCTAGGGTGGTGGTAACTACACAACTTCATGTTGAATATGTGTTATGCAAATCAATAACATGCTTTGAATGAAATGGGCATGAGTTCTAGCATTTGGAACTAAATGATGAAACGCCTTCTAAGTAGCAACCAAGCAAAGAATAATGAGATCATGCAACGACTTAGAAAACAAAGAATGCACAGATTTTAACTCTCCAAATAAACGTTTAGGCTCAAGTCTCACAAGGTTGTAGCGTTAGTTTGAGTTCCTTCCTTCAAGCATGTTACAAAAACTGATTTTTTTCTTTTATGATTGCATGTGAATTCATAAGTTATAACCACAACTAAGCATACACAAAGAGTAAATCAAACTTTCATCCATGTTAATCACTCTCTTTAACAGCCATGTAATTACAAACCGAATCCTCATCATTGTGTTGGAAGGTACCCTAAGACACAAACAAACACACAAAAACAACTCTTTTTGGGTTTTTTAAAACAAATTTTTCAAATTTTTATGTAATTTTCGGATTTTTACTTCAACACACTAAAACACATCAAAACTGCTCAAAAACACTTAAAAACAGCAAGGAACAAGTCTTCAAGTTTAGGGTGATAAAATCCCACGAATTTGCATCTAAAACACTTAGTTACCCCCCCACACTTAAATCAAACATTGTCCTCAATGTTTCAAGCATAAAATCATACTAAACAAAAAGAAACACACAAACAGCAACTAAAACAACTAAATAGGCAGATTCGAAATAAATAACAAAGGGAAGAGTTTAGGAACGCAAATCTGGAATTGGAGTGATTCCTTGGTCTTCCTTTGTTGTATTGCATGGGTTGCCTCCCAAGTAGCGCTTTCTTTTACGTCTTGCAGCCGGACGAAAAACATAATCATGCCCCATTGGAGCCCACGGCACCCAAAGAAATATCCTCCACGGTTTGTTCAACAAAGTTCTCATAATATGGCTTCAAACGGTGTCCGTTCACTTGGAATTCATGACCTGTTTTGAGACTTTGAATCTGGATGGCACCATAAGAAGATATGTTAGTAATAACAAACGGTCCAATCCACTTAGAACGTAACTTACCGGGGAACAAACGTAAACGGGAATTGAACAATAGCACTTTCTGCCCAATTGAGAATGATTTCCCACGGATCATGTTGTCATGGAAAGCTTTGGTCTTTTGCTTGTAAATGCTTGCATTATCGTACGCCTCATGCCGTATCTCATCAAGCTCATTCAATTGCAATCTCCTTTGACTTCCTGCTTCCTCGAGGTTCATGTTAAACTTCTTGATGGCCCAAAGTGCTTTGTGCTCCAATTTAACAGGAAGATGGCACGCCTTGCCATAGACAAGTCCGAAGGGGGACATCCCAATGGGTGTTTTGTACGTCATACGATACGCCCAAAGTGCATCATCTAACCGTAAACTCCAATCCTTCCTCGTTGGCCCAACGGTCTTCTCTAGGATTTGCTTGATCTCACGGTTGGAAACCTCGGCTTGCCCATTAGTTTGAGGATGGTAAGGTGTAGAAACCTTATGGGTGACACTGTATTTCCTCAATAACGCTTCAATGGTCCGATTGCAAAAATGTGACCCTCCGTCACTAATGATCACTCGTGGCATTCCGAACCTTGCAAAAATGTTAGTTCTAATAAAATCTGCAACCACCTTAGAATCATTAGTCCGGGTGGCCTTTGCTTCCACCCACTTCGACACATAATCAACCGCAAGCAAAATATATGTAAAACCATACGACGAAGGAAAAGGACCCATAAAATCAATACCCCAAACATAAAAAATTTCAACATTTAGGATAGAAACCTGCGGCATTTGGTCCCTAGCACTAATACCACCCATTCGTTGGCATTTATCACATGTTAAGCAAAACGTTTTAGCATCTTTAAAAATACTAGGCCAATAGAATCCACATTGTAACACTTTAAGGGCAGTGCGTTGTGTGCCAAAGTGCCCTCCACATGCATATGTGTGACAAAAACTCAAAATTGAATAACATTCAGAATCGTGCACACAACGACGTACAATCTGATCGGGGCAAAATTTCCATAAGTACGGATCATCCCACACATAAAACCGTGCATCATGCCTAAGTTTATCACGTTGGTGCCTAGTGAACTCACTTGGAATACGTTTTGACACCAAATAATTAACAATATCGGCATACCAAGGTGCACTAACCTTAATGGACAGCAATTGTTCATCGGGGAATGTCTCCAAAATCGGCAAAGGCTCCTCATTATGCACCATTCGACTTAGGTGGTCAGCCACCACGTTTTCACTTCCCTTCTTGTCCCGAATCTCTATGTCGAACTCTTGAAGTAGCAATATCCATCGAATTAGCCATGGCTTGGCCTCCTTTTTGGTGAGCAAGTACTTCAGAGCTGCATGATCAGTGAAAACAATTACTTTAGTTCCAATTAAATATGATCGAAATTTATCTAAAGCAAAGACAACGGCAAGGAGTTCTTTTTCCGTAGTGGAGTAGTTCAATTGTGCATCGTTCAACGTCCGTGAGGCGTAGTAAATGACATGCGGCCTCTTGTCCTTTCTTTGTCCTAAAACAGCTCCTAAAGCATAGTCGGACGCATCACACATGAGCTCGAAAGGTAGACTCCAATCCGGTGGAACAATGATGGGTGCCGTGGTCAACAACTCCTTGAGTTGGTTGAATGACGCCGTGCACTCCTTTGTGAATTCAAACGCCACTTCTTTTTGTAGGAGTCGGCAAAGAGGTTGTGCTATCTTCGAGAAATCTTTGATGAACCTACGATAGAATCCTGCATGGCCAAGAAACGAACGAACCTCTCTAACCGAAGTCGGAGAGGGTAAGTGACGTACAAGATCTATTTTCGACTTATCAACCTCAATACCCTTTTCAGAGATTATATGACCTAAAACGATACCTTGTTTAACCATAAAATGACACTTTTCCCAATTAAGTACAAGGTTAGTTTCAACACAACGTTTTAGGAGCAAACTTAGATTATGCAAGCAACTATCAAACGCATCACCAAATACACTAAAATCATCCATAAACACTTCAATTATCTTTTCTACGTAATCAGAAAATATGCTCATCATGCATCTTTGAAATGTAGCAGGTGCATTACATAAACCAAAAGGCATGCGACGATATGCAAATGTTCCAAACGGGCATGTAAAAGTGGTTTTTTCTTGGTCCTCGGGTGAAATAACAATTTGATTATAACCAGAATAACCATCAAGAAAACAATAGAAAGCATAACCCGCTAACCTCTCAAGCATTTGGTCAATGAACGGCAATGGGAAGTGGTCCTTCCTCGTGGTGGTGTTTAGCTTCCTATAGTCAATGCACACCCTCCAACCGGTTTGAATACGTTGAGGGACAAGCTCATTCTCGGCATTAGCTACCACTGTCACTCCGGACTTCTTTGGCACGCATTGAACGGGCGAAACCCACTTACTATCTGAGATTGGATAGATAACCCCACAATCTAGAAGCTTTATGATCTCCTTTTTCACTACTTCCATCATCGGAGGGTTAAGACGGCGTTGAGCCTCTCTAGTTGGTTTGGCCCCCTCCTCAAGAAATATGTGATGCATACAAGTTGTAGGGCTTATACCTTTAATATCGGCCACTGTCCAACCTAGGGCAGATTTGAACTCCTTCAAAACTCGAAGCAATTTCTCCTCCTCTTGTGCCGTGAGGGAGGAGGAAATGATGGCAGGTAGTGTTTCATTTTCTCCCAAGAAAATGTACTTCAAATGGCTCGGCAAAGGCTTGAGTTCAAGGATAGGTGCCTGAATTATGGATGGAAGCAATTTGTTAGTCGAAATGGGAATGGACTCACGGTTAGTATACTTACCATCAAGCTTAGGTGAGGACTCAAGGGCAGCCACAACTTCAAGTAATTCCTCACTAGGGGGCACGGCATGGGATGATTCATGTATGCCGTGGGTATGCATGCAATCTGCCCCCTTTGTTTTGATTTCCATGCCTTGTGTAATGACCTTCTCAAGCGCATCGTCATTCAAATCGTCGAGATATCCCTGCGCCAAAGAGTCAATTATATCAATAGAAAAGCATGAATGGTCCTCACTAGGGTATTTAATGGAATCAGAAAGATTAAAATTAACAACTTCCCCATCGAATTCCATGGACAAAGTTCCACTATACACGTCAATCTTCGTCCGAGCCGTCTTCATGAATGGCCTTCCAAGTAGAATGGGTAGCGAAGGAGCATGGTCCGATTCATCCATTTCGAGGACATAGAAATCCGCCGGGAAAACTAAATGATTAACCTGCACAAGAACATCTTCCAAAACTCCCTTTGGATAGGCGTTAGATCTATCGGCCAATTGTATTATTACCCCATCATTTTTCAATGCTCCTAAGTTCATAGATGCATAAATGGAATATGGCATAACATTTATAGAAGCACCTAAATCAAGCATGGCAGATTCAAATCTAGTGTTCCCAATGACACAAGGAATGCTAAAGCTACCTGGATCTTTGCATTTGGGAGGTAGTTTGCGTTGCAAGATGGCGGACACATTCTCACCTACCTTTACCACTTCCTTAGTCGACATCCTCTTCCTAGTGGTACACAACTCTTTCAAGAACTTAGCATACCTTGGAACTTGCTTGATTGCATCTAACAAAGGTATGTTAACTTGAACTTTCCGAAAGGTTTCAAGGATATCCTTTTCTGCCTCTTCTTTCTTCGTTTGCATGAACCTACTAGGAAAAGGCACAATTGAAGGGAAAACATTAGTATGAACCGAATTTGACACATTCTTACCTTTGTGGGACAAATTGGGCAGATTTGGGACATTAGGAGCTTGCGGCATAGGTGGAACCACCTTTGCCGTGGGCAACCTTGCTTCCTCCTCTTCCAATTGCAAAAGTTCATCCTCATTATGACCTGTTTTTGATGTAGGACCTGCCCCAACTTCCTTACCACTTCTTAGGGTGATTGCTTTGGCACTTTCGAACCCTCCCTTCGGATTTGGAATGGTTGAACTAGGGAGTTGTCCGGGATCTCGAAACTTACCTACAAACTCGGCAATCTGCCCAATTTGTTTCTCAAGTTGATCCACCCTTTTATCTTGGTTTTGCATAGCCTTAGCTTGATCTTCCTGCCCATTAGACAACTTAGTTAGTATCTTAAGAAGTGCATCATTGTCAAGAGACGTACCTGAGGCATTAGGGCCGGATTGGGCTTGATTTTGGGGTGGGCCGTAGGTTTTGGGAAAGAATCCCGGGGGTTGTTGCCTAAAACCTCCTTGGTTTTGAGGTTGTTGGGGATCCCTCCACTTGAAATTTGGGTGGTCTCGCCACCCCGGATTATATGTGTTGGAGTATGGATCATGTCTTGACTGATTTTGGCTTTGAAATCCAATGGCATTCGCACTCTCCCATCCGCCATTCTCGATGAGTTGAGGACATTTTTCGGAGACATGTCCTTGGATAGAACATACGCCACATATCACAGGTCCTTGCATCTTCATTCCCTCGGCCATCTGCGAAACAATAGAAGTAAGATTAGCCAATTGTGAATGAAGATCGGAAGTTGCACTTACCTCATGTACTTGGTGCCGTGGGGGTCCTCTTTGGCCTACACCCTCGTACTGTTGAGCGTTCAACGCTCTATTAGCAATCAAGACCTTGGCAGCCATGGGTGTTTTATCCACCAATGCTCCCCCCGCCGAAGCATCAAGCATTTGACGTTCTAGAGGTAGGAGACCCTCGTAAAAGTATTGCAAAAGCAACTCCTCATTCATCTGATGCTGTGGACAAGAAGCAACAAGTGATTTAAATCGTTCATAATATGTAGGAAAAGACTCACCTTCTTCTTGCTGAATTCCGCTTATCTTTTTGCGTAGGAGGATGATGCGAGAAGTTGGAAAGAACTTCTCCAAGAACGCTCTCTTCATACTCTCCCAAGAAGTGACAGTGCCGGGAGCTAACTCATATAACCAATCCTTGGCTTTATCCATCAAAGAGAATGGAAAAGCCTTCATCTTCAAGATATTTCCGTCAACATTGACGGGAGTCATACTAGAGCAAACTACTTCAAATTCTTTCAAATGTTTGTTAGGATCTTCCATGGACAAGCCATGGTATTTAGGAATATGATGAAGCAAACTTGACTTTAATTCAAACTCATCCGTCTTACCTTGGGCAGCCGCGGGGTATTGGATGCACAAGGGTGTGGCATTATCCAAACCCGAGGCGGAAAGCTCCTTGAGTGTACGATTGTCCATGGCCATGCCTTGGACTTCTTCAAATATCCCTGCCGTGGCTTCCTCCTCCTCTTCTTGTATGTTTTCTTCAAGGTCAGATTCGGAATTGAGTGGAGGGTGTTCTTGCTGATTTCTAGCTCTTCTCAAATTCCTCTCAAAATCGTCGTCAAAATCCAAGATGTTCGCACGAATCGGTTGAGAGCTTCTAGTCATACATTAGTACCTAAGAACAAGAAACAAAATTAGGTCAGAAACTTAAACAAAGTCAGAAACAAAGTGAAATAAAAGAAACAAAAACAATCCAAGGGATTAGCAAAATTGCTAATCCCCGGCAACGGCGCCAAAAATTTGATGCGAAATAGATAAGCACACAAATTAAACCCTCTTTTTGTCAAATTGTAGTAAAGATGTAAGTAGGGATCGTTCTAGACCGGGGATTAGGAGGGATTGCTAAACACTTGGAAACAGACTTAAAAACTCAAAAACAAAGTTAAAACACTAAACTAGACTCAAAGAATGCAAAACTAAAGTTTAAAACACTTAAACAACCCTAGAACTCAAAACAGCAACTAGAAGGCTCAAAACTGCCTAAAAACCACTTTCTGGGCAGTTTTGAGCACCTACACTAATTTGGACGAAATTTGATGAAAACTTGAATCAAAATACTTAGAAACACAAATCAAAACACTTTCTAACTAATCTAAGACTTCAAATTAAAGGGGGATTTTGTTTTGACGAAAATTAAACTAAAGAAAACAGATTGGAATTAGGGCAGATTGTAAAAACGATTTTGGTGAAATAGATGGTTAAAAGGCTAGTTAGGAGGTTCTTCTCCACACATGTCACACTTGCAAACAAAACGATTTTCAGTTGTTCTTCCGATAAACTATGAATACTCAACGCCCCAAGTTAACCGTGAATTGCACTAATTAACCCTCAGTTTTTCCACAAGTTATTAAGTTGGATGATTGCATACGACAACCCAAAACATTCCCTACAAGTTCCCTACATGAATTGCATAATAGAGATACAAGCAAGAATCATTACGTTCTATGAAATACATAAGCATTGACGAAGCATTTGTTACTATGAATTGCATGAAACTTATGCTAAGAATTCATTCAACGCGATCGTTTTCAAGCGATCCTCACTACTTGTGATTATAAGATTGTAACTATTAGGTGAAACTCCCTCATAATCTAGCATCATATTCATGCATGAAAACTAAGCGTGCACTCTCAATCAACATACACAAATAAGTTATCAATCAAATAGATGAACGAATTGAATCCATAACTTATGAAATAACAACTGAATGTAATCGAATCAAATTGCAAGCATGTACATGGTTTCGAATCACCCCCCAACTAAGGGGGTTTAGTTCCTCATACTCACAACACAAAGTTTATTGAATTGAAACATCGAAGACATAAGAAAGATTACACCTAAAATGCCAAAGAATTCCACTTTGAATTCTGCACAGCAAGCTCCTCTTTCTTCTTCTCCTTGCTGCGGCAGAGAGGGTTTAGGGGATTTTTGGGTAGTTTTGGATGATTTTGGACGAGGGAGAATGGTGGAAAAATGTCTAGGATGGGTGTAGGGCACGGCTAGGAAGGTTTGGGGTCAGAAAATATGGAGTTGGGTGAAGGTTGGGCTCGGCAAAGGTGAGGGACAGGTTCTGGCGTGAATGGAGTTTTCTGGATGTGTTTTTGGGTTTTGAAAGGTAGATAGGATAGTATGGTGGTGCGGCAAGGTGTGGGAATGGTTTATGGAGGTGGAGAATGGTGTATGGATGTGTGGAATGGTGCTGGAATGGATGGAAGCTGCGGCAAAAGGTGGGAAAGGTTGCTGGAATGGGTGGTGGCTGCGGCAAGGAGGGGATTTGGGTGATGGTGATTTTCTGATTTGTGTAGAGGGAATGATATGTGCGGCTAGGGTGTAGAAATATATATATAGGCACTTAAAAACCCTAGCAAATCAGATTAGGGCCTTTAAAACACAAATCCATCAGAAATTAGGTTGAAACAATTAGACATTTAGTGGGAAAAAGGGCCTAGGGTGCGGCTGGTATGTGGGCTAAGGTTAGGGTTTCTAGAAACCCTAACAAGGCAAGGCAAAGTGATTCTAGAGGGCCCAGGTGCGGCATAGGATGAAGGTCCATAAGGAATTTGGGTTTAGGACATCTAAAAGCCCAAAGCCAAGAATAGAAACTCACGAAAATGGAAACCTCCAACTTTTAGAAACTTTGGTTGCCAATTCCGATTTAGGAAAGATCAACCCAAAATGGAAACTTTTAGGCTTAGCTTTCCTACTTCAAGTAGGAAACCTCAACTCTTCAACTCTTCAATTCCATCCCAACCTTGTGTTCCAAGCATGTCCTTTTCAATCCAAGCTCACTTTCTTGCTCCAAAAGCTCCAATTTGCATCATTTCATGTAATACGTCCTTTAACCTGAAAACACATGAAAGTAGCTTAAAAGACTACTTTAACGAAGAAAACATAACAAAAATGCATAAGAACTAGCTAACTAAGGCGCATAAATATGCTCCTATCAGTTTAACCCCTTTGAGCCTTGTTTAGCCTATTTTCTTTGTTAGCCACATTATCCCTACCTAGCCTAGAATAGAACAATCAATACCCTTGTTCTTGAAGTATAGTGGAGCATAACTTAGAAGGAATTCATTTTGATGAACATTGTGCAGAAAACAAGTGTGGGGGAAGAAATTTCGAAACATGTGTTTTGTGTGTAACATCCCACATCGTTCAGAGGAGTGATCCTTAAATGTATATTCTCATCCCTACCTAGCACGAGGCCTTTTGGGAGCTCACTGGCTTCGGGTTCCATAAGAACTCCGAAGTTAAGCGAGAAGGAGGCCAGAGCACTCCTAGGATGGGTGACCCATTGGGAAGTCGCTTGTGAGTTCCCAAAAACAAAACCGTGAGGGAATGGTAAGTCTAAAGAGGACAATATCATGCTACGGTGGTGGAACGGGCCCGGGATGTGGTGGACCCGGGTCGGGATGTGACAAATGGTATCAGTGCGAATCCCTGGCCGGAAGTGTGCCGACGACGACGTCGGGCCCCTAAGGGGGGTGGATTGTAACATCCCACATCGCCTAGGGGAGTGATCCTGAAATGTATATTCTCATCCCTACCTAGCATGAGGCCTTTTAGGAGCTCACTGGCTTCGGGTTCCGTAGGAACTCTGAAGTTAAGCGAGAAGAAGGCCAGAGCATTCCCAGGATGGGTGACCTATTGGGAAGTCACTCGTGAGTTCCCAAAAACAAAACCGTGAGGGAATGGTAAGCCCAAAGTGGACAATATCGTGCTACGGTGGTGGAACGGGCCCAGGATGTGGTGGACCCGGGCCGGGATGTGACATTGTGTGCCAAAGAAATAGGGCACGGGTATGAAAAGAAAAAAAAAGAAAAAGTGTGTAAAAAAGAAAGAAAAGAGTTGAAAATAAGTGAGAATGAACTCACAAGTGTTGGTTATTGAAGAAAAGGTTCAAAAGATTGAATATGGCCCTAAGTGTTTTGTGAACATTCCCTTTGCGTTTAAAGTGGATTTTTTCATTCAAAAGTGAATTCTAAGTGTCAATTTCATTACTTTGCTTGCTATTTCTTTAAGAACTTTTGTTTATCCCTTACCTTTCTTTGTTAGCCAATACCCTTAGCCCCGTTACAACCCTTAACTTCTATCTTGAGTGTTGTGTGTTTCAATATGTGGAGTTTAGAATTGGTATGAGCATATGGAATCCCTGGTTCTCTGATGCGAAATAGATAAGCACACAAATTAAACCCTCTTTTTGTCAAATTGTAGTAAAGATGTAAGTAGGGATCGTTCTAGACCGGGGATTAGGAGGGATTGCTAAACACTTGGAAAATGACTTAAAAACTCAAAAACAAAGTTTAAAACACTAAACTAGACTCAAAGAATGCAAAACTAAAGTTTAAAACACTTAAACAACCCTAGAACTCAAAACAGCAACTAGAAGACTCAAAACTGCCTAAAAACCACTTTCTGGGCAGTTTTGAGCACCTACACTAATTTGGACGAAATTGGATGAAAACTTGAATCAAAACACTTAGAAACACAAATCAAAACACTTTCTAACTAATCTAAGACTCTAAAATAAGGGGGGTTTGTTTTGGACGAAAATTTAACACAAAAACAGAAACTTTAACTAAAACAGATTGCAAAAACGATTTTGGTGAAATAGATGGTTAAAAGGCTAGTTAGGAGGTTCTTCTCCACACATGTCACACTTGCAAACAAAACGATTTTCAGTTGTTCTTCCAATGAATTATGAATACTCAACGCCCCAAATTAACCGTGAATTGCACTAATTAACCCTCAGTTTTTCCACAAGTTATTAAGTTGGATGATTGCATACGACAACCCAAAACATTCCCTACAAGTTCCCTACATGAATTGCATAATAGAGAAACAAGCAAGAATCATTACGTTCTATGAAAAACATAAGCATTAACGAAGCATTCGTTACTATGAATTGCATGAAACTTATGCTAAGAATTCATTCAACGCGATCGTTTTAAAGCGATCTTCACTACTTGTGATTATAAGATTGTAACTATTAGGTGAAACTCCCTCATAATCTAGCATCATATTCATGCATGAAAACTAAGCGTGCACTCTCAATTAACATACACAAATAAGTTATCAATCAAATAGATGAACGAATTGAATCCACAACTTATGAAATAACAACTGAATATAATCAAATCATATTGCAAGCATGTACATGGTTTCGAATTACCCCCCAACTAAGGGGGTTTAGTTCCTCATACTCACAACACAAAGTTTATTAAATTGAAACATCGAAGACATAAGAAAGATTACACCTAAAACGCCCAAGAATTCCACTTTGAATTTCTGCACGTCAAGCTCCTCTTCTTCTTCTCCTTGCTGCGGCAGAGATGGTTAAAGGGATTTTTGGATGTGGTTTTGGTTTGGGAATGGAGTTAGGATGATATGGTGGTGCGGCAAGGGGTATGGATGGTGTATGGATGTGTATAATGGTGGCTGAAGTAAAGGAAGGTTGCGGCAAGGGGGAAAAAGGGTTGGATGATTTTCTGATTTGTGGAGAGGGAGATGATCTTCGGCCAAAGGAGTAAAACACATATATATAGGGACCTAAAATCCTAATGAAATCAGATTGAAACAATGGGCTAGGGTTTAGGTGCGGCACTTAAGTGGACTAGGGTTAAGGTTTGTAAAATAGGGCTTCTAGGATGGAAAGGTGCGGCATGGGCTTAGGAGAGATGGATTAGGGTTTAACATGACAGAAATTAAATGATTAGGCCCTAGGATGCGGCATGGGCTTAGGGTTCACAAGGAATTAGGGTTTAAGTCATCTAAAAGCCCAAAGCCAAGAATAGAAACTCACGAAAATGGAAACCTCCAAGAATAGAAACTTCCAACTTTTACAAACTTTGGTTGCCAATTCCGATTTAGGAAAGATCAACCCAAAATGGAAACTTTTAGGCTTAGCTTTCCTACTTCAAGTAGGAAACCTCAAATCTTCAACTCTTCAATTTCATCCCAACCTTGTGTTCCAAGCATGTCCTTTTCAATCCAAGCTCACTTTTTGCTCCAAAAGCTCCAAATTGCATCATTTCATGTAATATGTCCTTTAAACCTGAAAACACATGAAAGTAGCTTAAAAGACTACTTTAACGAAGAAAACATAACGAAAATGCATACGAACTAGCTAACTAAGGCGCATAAATATGCTCCTATCAAATTCCCCCACACTTAGCTTTTGCTAGTCCTCAAGCAAAACAAACAAACAAAGAAAACAAAACGAAACAATCTAACCAAAACAAAACCTAAACCTTCCAACGTTTGCCTCAGGGATTTCCAATGCACATGACGTATTAAAGATTGTTATCCCCACAGATTTGAGTCATCTTTACACAAGCACATACTTAATTAGAGCCACTACTTACTAATTCACAAGTAATCAATTAAAACAATGCTTTGAATGTAGTAACCTGCTTCAGAGAATTCCCTCAATTCCTTACAAGATATACACTCTATTTTCACTCAGATTTTCTAACTCCACACCCTACACTAGTCATATGTGAGAAGATTGATGTAGATATGAAAACGAATGCTCACATATATGTATCACAAAGAACGCAATTTCTAGAGTTAAGAAGCATGTTTAGATATGATCTCATGAATGGAATGCTACTACTTAGATGCGAGAACCAGTGACACCATATGCTCATACCAAATTCAAACTCCACAAATTGAAACACATAACACTCAAGATAGAAGTTAAGGGTTGTAATGGGGCTTCGGGTGTTGGTTAACAAGGAAAGGATAAGGAAAACAAACGTTCTTCAAGCGATAGTAAGCAAAGCAATGAAATTGAGACTTAGAATTCACTTAGATTGCAGAAATTAACTTTAACACACAAGGGGAAGACTTAAACAACTCCTTAGGGTCAAATTCATTGTTTTGGACCCTTACTTCAACAAACAATACTTTGGAAGTCTTTGTCTCAACTTTTCCACTCTTTTTTCATACTTCTCATATTTTTTTCTTCATTTTTTTCTTTTTCCACGAATTTTCTTTTTTTTTTATTTTTATTTTTTTCTTTTTTTTTTTCTTTGCCGTGCCTATGGCACACAATATCACAAAAGAAATACTTCCCCCGCACTTGTTTTCTGCCAACATAAATCAAAAGGAATTCAATTTGAATCATGCTTTATTATGCTTTAAGAACAAGGTATGGATGGTCCTAATCTAGGCTAGGTGAGGAAAACATGGGTTAACAAATAACGAAGGCTAACAAGGCTCAATGGGGTTAAAACCCTACAAATCACAGTGACATAGGGCACACGGCTTTTTGGCTAAGGTGGTGGTCACTACACAACTTCATCTTGAATGTGTGTTATGCACATCAATAACATGCTTTGAATGAAATGGGCATGAGTTCTAGCATTTGGAACTAAATGATGAAACGCCTTCTAAGTAGCAACCAAGCAAAGAATAATGAGATCATGCAACGACTTTAGAAAACAAAGAATGCACAGATTTTAACTCTCCAAATAAACGTTTAGGCTCAAGTCTCACAAGGTTGTAGCGTTAGTTTGAGTTCCTTCCTTCAAGCATGTTACAAAAACTGATTTTTTCTTTTATGATTGCATGTGAATTCATAAGTTATAACCACAACTAAGCATACACAAAGAGTAAATCAAACTTTCATCCATGTTAATCACTCTCTTTAACAGCCATGTAATTACAAACCGAATCCTCATCATTGTGTTGGAAGGTACCCTAAGACACAAACAAACACACAAAAACAACTCTTTTTGGGTTTTTAAAAACAAATTTTCAAAATTTTTATGTGATTTTCGGATTTTTACTTCAAAACATACTAAAACACACCAAAACTGCTCAAAATTACTTAAAAACAGCAAGGAACAAGTCTCCAAGTTAAGGGTGATAAAATCCCACGAATTTGCATCTAAAATACTTAGTTACCCCCCCACACTTAAATCAAACATTGTCCTCAATGTTTCAAGCATAAAATCACACTAAACAAAAAGAAACACACAAACAGCAACTAAAACAACTAAATAGGCAGATTCGAAATAAATAACAAAGTGAAGGGTTTTAGGAACGCAAATCTGGAATTGGAGTGATTCCTTGGTCTTCCTTTGTTGAATTGCATGGGTTGCCTCCCAAGTAGCGCTTTCTTTAACGTCGTACAGCCGGACGAAAAACCCATTCATTCGCCATTTGTGCCCACGGCACCCAAAGAAATATCATCCACGGTTTGTTCAACAAAGTTCTCATAATATGGCTTCAAACGGTGTCCGTTCACTTGGAATTCATGACCTGTTTTGAGACTTTGAATCTGGATGGCACCATAAGAAGATATGTTAGTAATAACAAACGGTCCAATCCACTTAGAACGTAACTTACCGGGAAACAAACGTAAACGGGAATTGAACAATAGCACTTTCTGCCCAATTGAGAATGATTTCCCACGGATCATGTTGTCAAGAAAAGCTTTGGTCTTTTGCTTGTAAATGCTTGCATTATCGTACGCCTCGCGCCGTATCTCATCAAGCTCATTCAATTGCAATCTCCTTTGACTTCCTGCTTCCTCGAGGTTCATGTTAAACTTCTTGATGGCCCAAAGTGCTTTGTGCTCCAATTCAACAGGAAGATGGCACGCCTTGCCATAGACAAGTCGGAAGGGGGACATCCCAATGGGTGTTTTGTACGCCGTACGATACGCCCAAAGTGCGTCATCAAGTCGTAGACTCCAATCCTTCCTCGTTCGCCCAACGGTCTTCTCTAGGATTTGCTTGATCTCACGGTTGGAAACCTCGGCTTGCCCATTAGTTTGAGGATGGTAAGGTGTAGAAACCTTATGGGTGACACTGTATTTCCTCAATAACGCTTCAATGGTCCGATTGCAAAAGTGTGACCCTCCGTCACTAATGACCACTCGTGGCATTCCGAACCTTGCAAAAATGTTAGTTCTAATAAAATCTGCAACCACCTTAGAATCATTAGTCCGGGTGGCCTTCGCTTCCACCCACTTCGACACATAATCAACCGCAAGCAAAATATATGTAAAACCATACGACGAAGGAAAAGGACCCATAAAATCAATACCCCAAACATCAAAAATTTCAACATTTAGGATAGAAACCTGCGGCATTTGGTCCCTAGCACTAATACCACCCATTCGTTGGCATTTATCACATGTTAAGCAAAAAGTTTTAGCATCTTTGAAAATACTAGGCCAATAAAATCCACATTGTAACACCTTAAGGGCTGTGCGTTGTGTGCCAAAGTGCCCTCCACATGCATATGTGTGACAAAAACTCAAAATTGAATAACATTCAGAATCGTGCACACAACGACGTATAATCTGATCGGGGCAAAATTTCCATAAGTACGGATCATCCCACACATAAAACCGTGCATCATGCCTAAGTTTATCACGTTGGTGCCTAGTGAACTCACATGGAATACGTTTTGACACCAAATAATTAACAATATCGGCATACCAAGGTGCACTAACCTTAATGGACAGCAATTGTTCATCGGGGAATGTCTCCAAAATCGGCAAAGGCTCCTCATTATGCACCATTCGGCTTAGGTGGTCAGCCACCACGTTTTCACTTCCCTTCTTGTCCCGAATCTCTATGTCGAACTCTTGAAGTAGCAATATCCATCGAATTAGCCGTGGCTTGGCCTCCTTTTTGGTGAGCAAGTACTTCAGAGCTGCATGATCAGTGAAAACAATTACTTTAGTTCCAATTAAATATGATCGAAATTTATCTAAAGCAAAGACAACGGCAAGGAGTTCTTTTTCCGTAGTGGAGTAGTTCAATTGTGCATCGTTCAACGTCCGTGAGGCGTAGTAAACGACATGCGGCCTCTTGTCCTTTCTTTGTTCTAAAACAGCTCCTAAAGCATAGTCGGACGCATCACACATGAGCTCGAAAGGTAGACTCCAATCCAGTGGAACAATGATGGGTGCCGTGGTCAACAACTCCTTGAGTTGGTTGAATGATGCCGTGCACTCCTTGGTGAATTCAAACGCCACTTCTTTTTGTAGGAGTCGGCAAAGAGGTTGTGCTATCTTCGAGAAATCTTTGATGAACCTACGATAGAATCCTGCATGGCCAAGAAACGAACGAACCTCTCTAACCGAAGTCGGAGAGGGTAAGTGACGTACAAGATCTATTTTTGACTTATCAACCTCAATACCCTTTTCAGAGATTATATGACCTAAAACGATACCTTGTTTAACCATAAAATGACACTTTTCCCAATTAAGTACAAGGTTAGTTTCAACACAACGTTTTAGGATCAAACTTAGATTCTGCAAGAAACTATCAAACGAATCACCAAATACACTAAAATCATCCATAAACACTTCAATTATCTTTTCTACGTAATCAGAAAATATGCTCATCATGCATCTTTGAAATGTAGCAGGTGCATTACATAAACCAAAAGGCATGCGACGATATGCAAAGGTACCAAACGGGCATGTAAAAGTGGTTTTTTCTTGGACCTCGGGTGAAATGACAATTTGATTATAACCAGAATAACCATCAAGAAAACAATAAAAAGCATAACCCGCTAACCTCTCAAGCATTTGGTCAATGAATGGCAATGGGAAGTGGTCCTTCCTCGTGGTGGTGTTTAGCTTCCTATAGTCAATGCACACCCTCCAACCGGTTTGAATACGTTGAGGGACAAGCTCATTCTCGGCATTAGCTACCACCGTCACTCCGGATTTCTTTGGCACGCATTGAACGGGCGAAACCCACTTACTATCCGAGATTGGATAGATAACCCCACAATCTAGAAGCTTTATGATCTCCTTTTCACTACTTCCATCATCGGAGGGTTAAGACGGCGTTGAGCCTCTCTAGTTGGTTTGGCCCCCTCCTCAAGAAATATGTGATGCATACAAGTTGTAGGGCTTATACCTTTAATATCGGCCAATGTCCAACCTAGGGCAGATTTGAACTCCTTCAAAACTCGAAGCAATTTCTCCTCCTCTTGTGCCGTGAGGGAGGAGGAAATAATGGCAGGTAGTGTTTCATTTTCTCCCAAGAAAATGTACTTCAAATGGCTTGGCAACGGCTTGAGTTCAAGGATAGGTGCCTGAATTATGGATGGAAGCAATTTGTTAGTCGAAATGGGAATGGACTCACGGGTAGTATACTTACCATCAAGCTTAGGTGAGGACTCAAGGGCAGCCACAACTTCAATTATTTCTTCATTAGGGTGCACGGCATGGCCTAGTCCATGTATGCCGTGGGTTACACTAGAATCTGCCCCCTTGGTTGTAATTTCCATGCCTCGTGTAATGACTTTTTCAAGCGCATCGTCATTCAAATCGTCGAGATATCCCTGCGCCAAAGAGTCAATTATATCAATAGAGAAACATGAATGGTCCTCACTAGGGTATTTAATGGAATCAAAAAGATTAAAATTAACAACTTCCCCATCGAATTCCATGGACAAAGTTCCACTATACACGTCAATCTTTGTCCGGGCCGTCTTCATGAATGGCCTTCCAAGTAGAATGGGCAGCGAAGGAGCATGGTCCGATTCATCCATTTCGAGGACATAGAAATCCGCCGGGAAAACTAAATGATTAACCTGCACAAGAACATCTTCCAAAACTCCCTTTGGATAGGCGTTAGATCTATCGGCCAATTGTATTATTACCCCATCATTTTTCAACGCTCCTAAGTTCATAGATGCATAAATGGAATATGGCATAACATTTATAGAAGCACCTAAATCAAGCATGGCAGATTCAAATCTAGTGTTCCCAATGACACAAGGAATGCTAAAGCTACCTGGATCTTTGCATTTGGGAGGTAGTTTGCGTTGCAAGATGGCGGACACATTCTCACCTACCTTTACCACTTCCTTAGTCGACATCCTCTTCCTAGTGGTACACAACTCTTTCAAGAACTTAGCATACCTTGGAACTTGCTTGATTGCATCTAACAAAGGTATGTTAACTTGAACTTTCCGAAAGGTTTCAAGGATATCCTTTTCTGCCTCTTCTTTCTTCGTTTGCATGAACCTACTAGGAAAAGGCACAATTGAAGGGAAAACATTAGTATGAACCGAATTTGACACATTCTTACCTTTGTGGGACAAATTGGGCAGATTTGGGGCCTTAGGGACTTGCGGCAAAGGTGGAACCACCTTTGCCGTGGGCAACCTTGATTCCTCCTCTTCCATTTGCAAAATTTCATCCTCGTTATTGATAGGAGCATATTTATGCGCCTTAGTTAGCTAGTTCTTATGCATCTTTGTTATGTTTTCTTCGTTAAAGTAGTCTTTTAAGCTACTTTCATGTGTTTTCAGGTTTAAAGGACATATTACATGAAATGATGCAATTTGGAGCTTTTGGAGCAAAAAGTGAGCTTGGAATGAAAAGGACATGCTTGGAACACAAGGTTGGGATGAAATTGAAGAGTTCGAGATTTGAGGTTTCCTACTTGAAGTAGGAAAGCTAAGCCTAAAAGTTTCCATTTTGGGTTGATCTTTCCTAAATCGGAATTGGCAACCAAAGTTTCTAAAGTTGGAAGTTTCTATTCTTGGAGGTTTCCATTTTCGTTAGTTTCTATTCTCGGCTTTGGGCTTTTGGATGACCCATCCTTACTTCTTGGACCTATGGCGCACCTAGGCCTTGTTCACATGCAAAAATCTGATTAGTAACCCTAAGCCCATGCCGCACCTTTCCATCCTAGAAGCCCTATTTTACAAACCTTAACCCTAGTCCACTTATGTAGCCGCACCTAACCCTAGCCCAATCTGATTTCTTAGGGTTTTAGGTGCCTAAATATATGTGTTTTTCACCCTTTGCCGCATATCACATCCCTCTCCACAAATCAGAAATTATCAAACCCTATTCCCCCACCTTGCCGCAGCCACCATCACCCATACACCTCCTTGCCGCAGCCTTCATCCATTCCAGCCTATTTCCCAACCTTGCCGCAGCCACCATCATCCATTCCAGCCAATTCCCATCCTTGCCGCAGCCACCATCCACCTCCATACACCATTCTACATTTCCATACACCACCCACACACCTTGCCGCACCACCATATCATCCTAACTCCATTCTCAAACCAAAACCACATCCAAAAACCCCCAAAACCATTTATGCCGCAGCAAGGAGAAGAGAAGAGGAGCTTGAAGTCAGAAATTCAAAGTGGAATTCTTGAGCGTTTTAGGTGTAATCTTTCTTATGTCTTCGATGTTTCAATTCAATAAACTTTATGTTGTGAGTATGAGGAACTAAACCCCCTTAGTTGGGGGGTAATTCGAAACCATGTACATGCTTGCAATATGATTTGATTATATTCAGTTGTTATTTCATAAGTTGTGGATTCAATTCGTTCATCTATTTGATTGATAACTTATTTGTGTATGTTGATTGAGAGTGCACGCTTAGTTTTCATGCATGAATATGAGGATAGATTATGAGGGAGTTTCACCTAATAGTTACAATCTTATAATCACAAGTAGTGAAGATCGCTTGAAAACGATCGCGTTGAATGAATTCTTAGCATAAGTTTCATGCAATTCATAGTAACGAATGCTTCGTCAATGCTTATGTTTTTCATAAAACTTAATGATTCGTGCTTGTATCTCTATTATGCAATTCATGTAGGGAACTTGTAGGGAATGTTTTGGGTTGTCGTATGCAATCATCCATCTTGATAAATTCTGGAAAAACTGAGGGTTAATTAGTGCAATTCACGGTTAATTCGGGGCATTGAGTCTTTATAATTTATTGGAAGAACAACTGAAAATCGTTTTGTTTGCAAGTGTGACATGTGTGGAGAAGAACCTCCTAACTAGCCTTTTATCCATCTATTTCACCAAAATCGTTTTTACAATCTGTGCTAGTTAAAGTTTCTGTTTTCTTTATTTTAATTTTCGTCCAAACAAATCCCCCTTTAATTTGAAGTCTTAGATTAGTTAGAAAGTGTTTTGATTTGTGTTTCTAAGTATTTTGATTCAAGTTTTCACCAAATTTCGTCCAAATTAGTGTAGGTGCTCAAAACTGCCCAGAAAGTGGTTTTTAGGCAGTTTTGAGCATTCTAGTTGCTGTTTTGAGTTCTAGGTTTGTTTAACTGTTTTAAACTTTAGTTTTGCATTCTTTGAGTCTAAGTTAGTGTTTTAAACTTTGTTTTTGAGTTTCAAGTCAGTTTCCAAGTGTTTAGCAATCCCTCCTAATCCCCGGTCTAGAACGATCCCTACTTACATCTTTACTACAATTTGACAAAAAGAGGGTTTAATTTGTGTGCTTATCTATTTCGCATCAAATTTTTGGCGCCGTTGCCGGGGATTAGCAAAATTGCTAATCCCTTGGATTGTTATTGTTTCTTTTATTTCACTTTGTTTCTGACTTTGTTTAAGTTTCTGACCTAATTTTGTTTCTTGTTTCTTAGGTACTAATGTATGACTAGAAGCTCTCAACCGATTCGTGCGAACATCTTGGATTTTGACGACGATTTTGAGAGGAAGTTGAGAAGGGCTAGAAACCAGCAAGAACACCATCCACCCCATTCCGAATCTGACCTTGAAGAAAACGTACACGAAGAGGAGGAGGAAGCCACGGCAGGGATATTTGAAGAAGTCCAAGGCATGGCCATGGACAATCGTACACTCAAGGAGCTTTCCGCCTCGGGTTTGGACAATGCCACACCCTTGTGCATCCAATACCCCGCGGCTGCCCAAGGTAAGACGGATGAGTTTGAATTAAAGTCAAGTTTGCTTCATCATATTCCTAAATACCATGGCTTGTCCATGGAAGATCCTAACAAACATTTGAAAGAATTTGAAGTAGTTTGCTCTAGTATGACTCCCGTCAATGTTGACGGAAATATCTTGAAGATGTAGGCTTTTCCATTCTCTTTGATGGATAAAGCCAAGGATTGGTTATACGAGTTAGCTCCCGGCACTGTCACTTCTTGGGAGAGTATGAAGAGAGCGTTCTTGGAGAAGTTCTTTCCAACTTCTCGCATCATCCTCCTACGCAAAAAGATAAGCGGAATTCAACAAGATGAAGGTGAGTCTTTCCCTACATATTATGAACGATTTAAATCACTTGTTGCTTCTTGTCCACAGCATCAGATGAAGGAGGAGTTGCTTTTGCAATACTTCTACGAGGGTCTCCTACCTCTAGAACGTCAAATGCTTGATGCTTCGGCGGGGGGAGCATTGGTGGACAAAACACCCATGGCTGCCAAGGTCTTGATTGCTAATAGAGCGTTGAACGCTCAACAGTACGAGGGTGTAGGCCAAAGAGGACCCCCACGGCACCAAGTACATGAGGTAAGTACAACTTCCGATCTTCATTCACAATTGGCTAATCTTACTTCTATTGTTTCACAGATGGCCGAGGGAATGAAGATGCAAGGACCTGTGATATGTGGCGTATGTTCTATCCAAGGACATGTCTCCGAAAAATGTCCTCAACTCATCGAGAATGGCGGATGGGAGAGTGCGAATGCCATTGGGTTTCAAAGCCAAAATCAGTCAAGACATGATCCATATTCAAACACGTATAATCCGGGGTGGCGAGACCACCCAAATTTCAAGTGGAGGGAGCCCCAACAACTTCAGAACCAAGGAGGCTTTAGGCAACAACCCCCGGGGTTCTTTCCCAAAACCTACGGCCCACCCCAAAATCAAGCCCAATCCGGCCCAAGTGCCTCAGGTACGTCTCTTGACAATGATGCACTTCTTAAGATACTAACTAAGTTGTCTAATGGGCAGGAAGATCAAGCTAAGGCTATGCAAAACCAAGATAAAAGGGTGGATCAACTTGAGAAACAAATTGGGCAGATTGCCGAGTTTGTAGGTAAGTTTCGAGATCCCGGACAACTCCCTAGTTCAACCATTCCAAATCCGAAGGGAGGGTTCGAAAGTGCCAAAGCAATCACCCTAAGAAGTGGTAAGGAGGTTGGGGCAGGTCCTACATCAAAAACAGGTCATAATGAGGATGAACTTTTGCAATTGGAAGAGGAGGAATCAAGGTTGCTGGTGTGAAAATTAACTTGACACACAAATTAAACCCTATTTGTGACAATTGTAGTAATGATGTAAGTAGGGATCGTTCTAACCGGGGATTAACTAGGGGTGCTAATCTAATACAAATCGACTTAGAAACACAAAAAACTAAACTTAAAGACTCTAATTAGACTACTAAGATTCAAAACAGATTTGAAACACTCAAATCTGCCCAAAACTGACTAAAACAAGTTAATTGACTCAAACAGCAACTAAGACAAGATTTGGACGAATTTGACAAAACTTATGACTCAAAATACTTAAAAACACCAAAGAGGACAGATTATGAAGACTCAAACTTAACAAAATATGGGGGAATTGTGTTTGGACGAATTTGAACTAAATGCACAGATTGTAAATTAAAACAGATTGTAAACTAAATGTGATGAATCAATGGGTGATGGAATGGCTAAGGGGTTCTTCTCCACACATGAAATTTATGCAACGTAATCGATTTCCAGTTATCAATTCATTAAGTTATGAACCTCGACACTCCAAGTTAATTAGGTCCGCTTAAATTAACTTTCAGATTTCCCTAGAATCATTGAATTGGATGAATATGCATCGCAAACAAATTATTCCTAACAAGTTCTCTATATGAACAGCATGATAAAGATACAAGTTAGAATCATTAAGTTCTTTGGAAATCATAAGCATCGACAAGGCAATTGTAACTATGAAAAGCATGATACTCCTGCCATGAATCTACTTAACACGATCGTGACTAGCGATCTTCACTACTTGCGAATATAAATTCATAACGATTAGGTGTAACAAACTTATATTCTAGCACCAAATTCCAGCATGCAAATCAAGCGTGCACTCTCAATCAACATACAAGAATAAGTTTTGAATTAAACGGTTAAGCAAATTGTATTCACGACTTATGCAACGATAACTGGAAGTAATCAACTTATTTCACATAAATAAACATGGTTTTGAATACACCCTTAGCCAAAACGAATTTAGCCAATCATACTCAATGAAAAACAAAGATTACAAGAAGTAGACATTGAAATATAAGATAGAATACACCTAAAATTGTTCAACAACTCAGATTGAAGAGCCAAACAATTTTCATGAACTGTCTCCTTCTCTTCTCCTTGCGGCAGATTGGGGGAGGATGATTTCTGGGGGGTTTTTGTGATGTAGAATGGATTATGGATGGTGTAGGGGCACGGCAAGGCTTGGGGGTAGTTTATGGGTGTTGTGTGGAAGGTGTGGAGATGAAGAATGGTGGTGGAAATTGGCAGAGATGGAGGAGGACTGGTTTCTGAGGTTGTGGATGGGTTTTGACGAATTTGGGAGAGTGTGTGGCTGAATGGAGATGTTTGTGGCTGCACAAACATGTTTATTTAAAGGGATTAGGAAATTAAAAACCCTAGACTAATTAGGTAATCAGGAATTAAGTTTAAAGCTTCTAGAATTAAGGAAACAAATCAGAAAATTAAAGGAAATAGCAAGGGAAATTCGGCTAGGGTTAAAAACACAAAAGGAAAGTGTTTTAAAGCCTAGAATCAGGAAATAAGAAAGAGGAAATACCAAGGGGGGTGCGGCAAGGGTTCAAAAGGTGCAAGAAATGTGTATTTGATGTCCTAGAATGCTTAGGAAGTCTTCATAATTGCTGGAACTTTTAGGGACAATTAGGAAAAATCAAACCAAAGTAGGAAACCTTGGCTTAACTTTCCTACTTCAAGTAGGAATCCTTGTTGGAGGAGGAATCCTTGTTCTTCTAGGAATCCTCATGTGATTAGGAATCCATCTTCAATTAGGAATCCTTCGTTGATTAGGAATCCTTCGTCGATTAGGAATCCTCCTTCATGTAAGCACTTTCCTACTTCAACTAGGAAACCTTGTTCAAGTAGGAATCATCATCTTCAAGTCTTCAAATTCGTCCAAACCTTGGCTCCAATTATGTGATAATCATTCCAAGCCCAATTTTGCTCCAAAAAGCTCCAAAATGCATCTTCTTGCATCCTTTGGCCTTAAAACCTGAAAACACATAAAACTAGCTTAAAAGACTACTTTAACTAAGAAAACACCATGGAAATGCATAAGAACTAGCTAACTAAGGCGCATAAATATGCTCGTATCAGTTGCCCACGGCAAAGGTGCTTCCACCTATGCCGCAAGCTCCTAATGTCCCAAATCTGCCCAATTTGTCCCACAAAGGTAAGAATGTGTCAAATTCGGTTCATACTAATGTTTTCCCTTCAATTGTGCCTTTTCCTAGTAGGTTCATGCAAACGAAGAAAGAAGAGGCAGAAAAGGATATCCTTGAAACCTTTCGGAAAGTTCAAGTTAACATACCTTTGTTAGATGCAATCAAGCAAGTTCCAAGGTATGCTAAGTTCTTGAAAGAGTTGTGTACCACTAGGAAGAGGATGTCGACTAAGGAAGTGGTAAAGGTAGGTGAGAATGTGTCCGCCATCTTGCAACGCAAACTACCTCCAAAATGCAAAGATCCAGGTAGCTTTAGCATTCCTTGTGTCATTGGGAACACTAGATTTGAATCTGCCATGCTTGATTTAGGTGCTTCTATAAATGTTATGCCATATTCCATTTATGCATCTATGAACTTAGGAGCATTGAAAAATGATGGGGTAATAATACAATTGGCCGATAGATCTAATGCCTATCCAAAGGGAGTTTTGGAAGATGTTCTTGTGCAGGTTAATCATTTAGTTTTCCCGGCGGATTTCTATGTCCTCGAGATGGATGAATCGGACAATGCTCCGTCGCTGCCCATTCTACTTGGAAGGCCATTCATGAAGACGGCTCGGACGAAGATTGACGTGTATAGTGGAACTTTGTCCATGGAATTCGATGGGGAAGTTGTTAATTTTAATCTTTCTGATTCCATTAAATACCCTAGTGAGGACCATTCATGCTTTTCTATTGATATAATTGACTCTTTGGCGCAGGGATATCTCGACGATTTAAATGACGATGCGCTTGAAAAAGTCATTACATGAGGCATGGAACTCAAAACAAAGGGGGCAGATTGCATGCATACCCACGGCATACATGAATCATCCCATGCCGTGCCCCCTAGTGAGGAATTACTTGAAGTTGTGGCTGCCCTTGAGTCCTCACCTAAGCTTGATGGTAAGTATACTAACCGTGAGTCCATTCCCATTTCGACTAACAAATTGCTTCCATCCATAATTCAGGCACCTATCCTTGAACTCAAGCCTTTGCCGAGCCATTTGAAGTACATTTTCTTGGGAGAAAATGAAACACTACCTGCCATCATTTCCTCCTCCCTCACGGCACAAGAGGAGGAGAAATTGCTTCGAGTTTTGAAGGAGTTCAAATCTGCCCTAGGTTGGACATTGGCCGATATTAAAGGTATAAGCCCTACAACTTGTATGCATCACATATTTCTTGAGGAGGGGGCCAAACCAACTAGAGAGGCTCAACGCCGTCTTAACCCTCCGATGATGGAAGTAGTGAAAAAGGAGATCATAAAGCTTCTAGATTGTGGGGTTATCTATCCAATCTCGGATAGTAAGTGGGTTTCGCCCGTTCAATGCGTGCCAAAGAAGTCCGGAGTGACGGTGGTAGCTAATGCCGGGAATGAGCTTGTCCCTCAACGTATTTAAACCGGTTGGAGGGTGTGCATTGACTATAGGAAGCTAAACACTACCACGAGGAAGGACCACTTCCCATTGCCGTTCATTGACCAAATGCTTGAGAGGTTAGCGGGTTATGCTTTCTATTGTTTTCTTGATGGTTATTCTGGTTATAATCAAATTGTTATCTCACCCGAGGACCAAGAAAAAACCACTTTTACATGCCCGTTTGGAACATTTGCATATCGTCGCATGCCTTTTGGTTTATGTAATGCACCTGCTACATTTCAAAGATGCATGATGAGCATATTTTCTGATTACGTAGAAAAGATAATTGAAGTGTTTATGGATGATTTTAGTGTATTTGGTGATGCGTTTGATAGTTGCTTGCATAATCTAAGTTTGATCCTAAAACGTTGTGTTGAAACTAACCTTGTACTTAATTGGGAAAAGTGTCATTTTATGGTTAAACAAGGTATCGTTTTAGGTCATATAATCTCTGAAAAGGGTATTGAGGTTGATAAGTCAAAAATAGATCTTGTACGTCACTTACCCTCTCCGACTTCAGTTAGAGAGGTTCGTTCGTTTCTTGGCCATGCAGGATTCTATCGTAGGTTCATCAAAGATTTCTCGAAGATAGCACAACCTCTTTGCCGACTCCTACAAAAAGAAGTGGCGTTTGAATTCTCAAAGGAGTGCACGGCATCATTCAACCAACTCAAGGAGTTGTTGACCACGGCACCCATCATTGTTCCACCGGATTGGAGTCTACCTTTCGAGCTCATGTGTGATGCGTCCGACTATGCTTTAGGAGCTGTTTTAGGACAAAGAAAGGACAGGAGGCCGCATGTCATTTACTACGCCTCACGGACGTTGAACGATGCACAATTGAACTACTCCACTACGGAAAAAGAACTCCTTGCCGTTGTCTTTGCTTTAGATAAATTTCGATCATATTTAATTGGAACTAAAGTAATTGTTTTCACTGATCATGCAGCTCTGAAGTACTTGCTCACCAAAAAGGAGGCCAAGCCACGGCTAATTCGATGGATATTGCTACTTCAAGAGTTCGACATAGAGATTCGGGACAAGAAGGGAAGTGAAAACGTGGTGGCTGACCACCTAAGCCGAATGGTGCACAATGAGGAGCCTTTGCCGATTTTGGAGACATTCCCCGATGAACAATTGCTGTCCATTAAGGTTAGTGCACCTTGGTATGCCGATATTGTTAATTATTTGGTGTCAAAACGTATTCCAAGTGAGTTCACTAGGCACCAACGTGATAAACTTAGGCATGATGCACGGTTTTATGTGTGGGATGATCCGTACTTATGGAAATTTTGCGCCGATCAGATTATACGTCGTTGTGTGCACGATTCTGAATGTTATTCAATCTTAAGCTTTTGTCATACATATGCATGTCGAGGGCACTTTGGCACACAACGCACTGCCCTTAAGGTGTTACAATGTGGATTCTATTGGCCTAGTATTTTTAAAGATGCTAAAACTTTTTGCTTAACATGTGATAAATGCCAACGAATTGATGTGAAAATTACTTGACACACAAATTAAACCCTATTTGTGACAATTGTAGTAATGATGTAAGTAGGGATCGTTCTAACCGGGGATTAACTAGGGGTGCTAATCTAATACAAATCAACTTAGAAACACAAAAACTAAACTTCAAGACTCTAATTAGACTACTAAGATTCAAAACAGATTTGAAACACTCAAATCTGCCCAAACTGACTAAAACAAGTTAATTGACTCAAACAGCAACTAAGACAAGATTTGGACGAATTTTGGTTTCCTAACGATCTAAAATACCTAAAAACATATTCTAAGACAAGTTCTAAGTAAAATGACTCAAAGAAATAAGGTGGGATTTGATTTGGACGAAAATAACTAAATGGACAGAATGTAAATTAAAACAGATTGTAAACTAAATGTGATGAATCAATGGGTGAGGGAATGGCTAAGGGGTTCTTCTCCACACATGAAATTTATGCAACGTAAATCGATTTCCAGTTATCAATTCAATAAGTTATGAACCTCGACACTCCAAGTTAATTAGGTCCGCTTAAATTAACTTTCAGATTTCCCTAGAATCATTGAATTGGATGAATATGCATCGCAAACAAATTATTCCTAACAAGTTCTCTATATGAACAGCATGATAAAGATACAAGTTAGAATCATTACGTTCCTTGGAAATCATAAGCATCGACAAGGCATTCGTAACTATGAAAAGCATGATACTCTTGCCAGGAATCTACTTCATACGATCGTGACTAGCGACCTTCACTACTTGCGAATATAAATTCATAACGATTAGGTGAGACAAACTTATATCCTAGCACCAAATTCAAGCATGCAAATTAAGCGTGCACTCTCAATCAACATACAAGAATAAGTTAAAATCCAACGGTTAAGCAAATTGTATTCACGACTTAGGAAACGATAACTAGAAGTAATCAACTTATTTCACATAAATAAACATGGTTTCGAATACACCCTTCGCCAAAACGAATTTAGCCAATCATACTTAAAGCAAAACAAAGATTACATGAATTAGACATTGAAAGATAAGATAGAAAACACCTAAAATCGTTCAACAACTCAGATTGAAGTGCCAAACAATTTGTAGAGAATCTGTCCTCCTTGTTTCTTGCGGCAGATTGTATGGTGATGCTTCTTGGATTGTTTTGATGACGTAGAATGGATTATGGAGGGTGTAGGGGCACGGCAAGGCTTGGGGATGGTGTATGGGTGTTGTGTGGAAGGTGTGGAGATGAAGAATGGTGGTAGAAATCGGCTGGAATGAAGGAAAGATGCGGCAAGATGGATAATAGGGTTTTGGACGAATTTCTGAATATGGAGAGGGTGGTGTTTGGCCAAGGGAGGTAAAACACATATATATAGGCAGCCAAACCCTAAAGAAATCAGGTTAGACAAATGGGCTAGGGTTTAGGTGCGGCTAGGGTTAGGAAATCCACCAAAAACTAGGGTTTCTAGAACATTAGGTGCGGCATGGGCTTAGGGTAAGTAATCAGATTTTTTTCATGTGAACAAGGCCTAGGTGCGGCTGATTAAGTGGGCTAGGGTTAGGGTTAGGTGCGGCATAGGTCCAAGAGGCAAAGATGGGTCATCCAAAAGCCCAAAGCCGAGAATAGAAACTCTCGAAATTGGAAACCTCCAAGAATAGAAACTTCCAACTTTAGAAACTTTGGTTTCCAATTCCGAATTCTTAGTTCATCACTTTCATTTCTTCATTCTTAAGCTCCTTTGACCTTCAAACTCGTCCATTCCTTGTGCTCCATTTGCATACACCACATTCCAGCTCACTTTTTGCTCCAAAAGCTCCAAATTGCATCATTTCGTGTAATATGTCCTTTAACCCTGAAAACACATGAAAGTAGCTTAAAAGACTACTTTGACGAAGAAAACATAACAACAATGCATAAGAACTAGCTAACTAAGGCGCATAAATATGCTCCTATCAAATTCCCCCACACTTAGCTTTTGCTAGTCCTCGAGCAAAACAAACAAAAGAAAGAAAACAAAATGAAACAAACTAACCAAAACAAAACCTAAACCTTCCAACGTTTGCCTCAGGGATTTCCAATGCACATGACATGTTAAAGATTGTTATCCCCACAGATTTGAGTCATCTTTACACAAGCATATACTTAATTAAAGCCACCACGTACTAGTTCACATTTAACCAATTAAAACATGATTTTGAATGTAGTAACATGCCTTAGAGAATTTGCTCAATTCCTTACTAGATATGCACTCAATTTTCACACAGATTTTCTGACTACGCACCCTATACTAGTTATATGTGAGAAGATTGATGTGAATATGAAAACGAATGCTCACATATATGTATAACAAGAAAAGCAATTTCCGGAGTAAATGACATGTTTAGATATGATCTCATGAATGGAATGCTATTACTTAGATGCGAGAACCAGTGACACCCTATGCTCATACCAAATTCAGACTCCACAAATTGAAACACATAACACTCAAGATAGAAGTTACGGGTTGTAATGGGGCTTGGGGTATTGGCTAACAACGAAAGGATAGGGAAAACAAACGTTCTTTAAGCAATAGTAAGCAAAACAATGAAATCGTACTCAGAATTCCCATTAGCATGCAGAAATTAACTTTTAAACACAAAGGGAAGATTCAACAACAATTAGGGCCGAATTCACTGTTTTGGACCCTTCCTTCAACAAACAACACTTAAGAACTCTTTTTCACATCTTTTCAACTCCTTTTCATTCTTTTCACAACTTTTTCGTTCTTGTTTTTTTTTTTCTTTTTCTTTTCTTTTTCGTGCCTCATTCAAGACTTTGGCACACCCACAACAAAACTCACTTCCCCCACACTTGTTTTCTGCCAACAATGACTAAAAGGAATTCATTTTTAGTCATTCAATACTATGCTTCAAAAACGAAGGTATGGATGGTCCTAATCTAGGCTAGGTGAGGATAATGTGGGTTAACGAAGAAAACATAGGCTAAACAAGGCTCAACGGGGTTAAAACCAACAAAACCGACTGCATGGAATGAAGGCTTTTTGGCTATGGTGGTGGTCACTACACAACTTTATCTTGAATATGTGTTATGCAATTCAATGACATGCTTTGAATGAAATGGGCATGAGTTCTAGCATTTGGAACTAAATGATGAAACGCCTTCTAAGTCATAACCAAGCAAAGAATAATGAGATCATGCAACGACTTTAGAAATCAACAATGCACAGATTTTAACTCTCCAAATAAACGTTTAGGCTCAAGTCTCACAAGGTTGTAGCGTTTGTTTGAGTTCCTTCCTTCAAGCATGTTACAAAAACTGATTTTTTCCTTTATGATTACATGTGAATTCATAAGTTATAACCACAACCAAGCATAAACCAAGAGTAAATCAAACTTTCATCCATGTTAATCACTCTCTTTAACAGCCATGTAATTACAAACCGAATCCTCATCATTGTGTTGGAAGGTACCCTAAGACACAAACAAACACACAAAAACAACTCTTTTTGGGTTTTTAAAACAATTTTTTCAAATTTTTATGGGATTTTTGGATTTTTGAATCAAAACACACTAAAACAGCTTAAAAACACTTAAAAACAGCAAGGAACAACATTTAGAAGTTATGAGTGATAAACCCTACGAATTTGCATCAAAACACTTTGGTTACCCCCCCACATTTAAATCAAACATTGTCCTCAATGTTTCAAGCATAGATGCACACAAATAACAAACAAACAAACCAAACAACATCTAAACAACCTAATATGGCAGAAACGAAATAGCAACAAAGAGAAGGGTTTAGGAACGCAAATCTGGAATTGGAGTGTTCTCTAGGTCTTCCTTTGTCGAATGCATGGGTTGCCTCCCACGAAGCGCTTTCTTTAACGTCTTGCAGCCGGACGATGCTCCATTGAAGGTTTATGGAACCCCACGGCATGGAGGGGTTTTTCCACAACCTGTCCTACGAAATAGTTTATTCTTTGGGTCCTTGAATGGGATGGGATAATGATCCTTTCTTATTGTCGTGTTTTGGTTCTCCGAATCAACACGAACTCTTCCACCACGTTGACTTCGATTAGGTACCTGCATCATACAAGGTAACAACCTATTAGTTGAAATGGGAATCGAATTTGGAATAGGTGGCTTACCTTTGTACGGCAAAGAAATGGTAGCACTATGGACAGATGCACAAGGAGTGCACTCGGCTAGATTTGGTGATTTCAAGGGTGGGGCCGTGCTCCCCTTGTTGTTCACTCCAATTCCTTCCTCGATGGTAGTTCGAGGTACTTTCGTCTTGATGAGTGTTGAACATTCCTGCCCTATATTTGCAATTACATTAATGGCACAACAAGAACGAACAACATTAGGAGTCTCAATAAATTCAGAAACTTTAAAACAAATCATGTCACCACCAAATGCCATAGTGACTTCTCCTTTGGCCACGTCAATCTTGGTTTGAGCCGTTTTCATGAAAGGTCGGCCAAGCAAGAGTGGTGGAGGTGGAGAGTGGCCTGTATCCTCCATATCGAGCACGTAGAAATCTGCCGAGAAAATCAAGTGGTCTACCTGCACCAAAACATCTTCCAAAACTCCCTTTGGATAGGCATTAGATCGATCAGCCAATTGAATAATCACACCATCATTTTTCAACTCGCCTAAATTCATAGATGCATAAACTGAATATGGCATGACATTTATAGATGCACCTAAATCTAACATGGCGGAATCAAAGCGAGTGTTACCAATGACACAAGGAATTGTAAAACTACCCGGATCTTTGCATTTGGGGGGTAGTTTGCGTTGCAACATGGCGGAGACATTCTCACTTACATGTACCACTTCTTTCTCCCGAAAACGTTTCCTTGTTGTACAAAGCTTCTTTAAGAACTTGGCATACTTCGGGATTTGCTTGATTGCATCCAAAAGGGGTATGTTGACTTGAACTTTCCTAAATGTCTCTAGAACATCTTTCGCCTCCTCTTCGTTCTTGGATTGCAAAAATCTGCTAGGAAAGGGTACATCCGGAGGAATAACATTAGAATTAACTGGAATTGGTCCTTTCTTACCTGTGTTGGCCGAATTGGAATACTTGGGTGGTTGCGGCAAGGATTGGTCAATCCTTGCCGTGGCCTTTGCTTGGTCCTCCTCTTCAATTTTTAACTTTTCGTCCTCCTTGGGGCCAGATTTGGATGGTTTTGGCTCGGTTCCTACTTCTTTCCCACTTCTTAGCGTGATAGCCTTTACAGATTCGAATCCACCTTTCGGATTGACCACCGTTGAGCTAGGCAACCTTCCTTGCTCACGAAATTGCCCTATGAACTCGGCAATTTGTCCCACTTGCTTCTCTAAGTTGTCCACCCTCTTGTCTTGGATTTGCCTCTCTTTGGCTTGATTTTGGACTTCCTGCGTCAAAGTAGTAAGTAATTGAAAAATCTTATCATTATCACTTGAATTACCTGCGTTGCTTTGGGCAGGTTGTGCTTGGGCTTGTGGTGGTGCCAACGGCTTTTGATAGAAATCCTGGGGTTGTTGCCTAAATCCACTTTGTTGTTGGCCTTGTTGGGGGTCTCGCCAGTTGAAATTCGGATGAACACGCCAACCGGGATTGTAAGTATTGGGAAACGGATCACCACGTGATTGGTATTGGTTGCCATATCCCACGGCATTGAGTGTCTCCCACCCTCCATTCTCTATCAATTGGGGGCACTTGTCCGTATGGTGGTTTTGCATGGAGCATACGCCACAAGAAGCTACGGTTTTGACTTTTGAACCTTCCACCACCTGAGAAAGCAATGTAGTAAGGTTAGCCATTTGATTTTGAAGTTCGGTTATGGCACTTACCTCATTGACTTGATGTTGCCGTGGGGTGTCTCTTTGCCCAACACCTTCATATTGTTGTGCATTGAGTGCTCGATTAGCAATGAGAGTTTTAGCATCCCTAGGTGTCTTGTCCACTAAAGCTCCTCCCGTGGACGCATCCAACATTTGCCGTTCAAGTGGTAAAAGACCTTCGTAAAAATATTGAAGAAGTAGCTCCTCCTTCATCTGATGCTGTGGACAAGAAGCAACAAGTGATTTAAATCGTTCATAATAAGATGGAAAAGATTCATCTGGGTTTTGCTGAATTCCACTAATCTTCTTTCGAAGAAGAATGACTCGTGATGTTGGAAAGAACTTCTCTAAGAAAGCTCGCTGCATGCTCTCCCATGATGTGACAGTGCCGGGAGCCAACTCATACAACCAATCCTTGGCCTTCTCCAACAAAGAAAAGGGGAAAGCCTTCATCTTCAATATGTTGCCGTCCACGTTCACCGGTGTCATACTCGAGCATACTAGTTCGAACTCCTTTAAATGCTTATTGGGGTCCTCCATTGATAACCCATGGAACTTGGGTATATGATGTAACAAACTTGACTTCAACTCAAATTCATCGGTCTTCTCAGGGGCTGCCCTAGGGTATTGGATGCAAAGAGGGGCTGCATTGGCCAAACCCAAGGCAGAAAGCTCCTTGATGGTTCGATTATCGACTGCCATGGTTGGGACTTCTTCTTCAACCTCAACTTCTTGCTCTTCTAATTCAGGTTCGGGACTAGGAGGATCAGACTCTTGCACTTTCTTTTTCCTTCTCAAAGTCCTCTCAAAATCACCGTCAAAGTCGAAGATATGCTCACGAACAGGTCGTGAGCTACGGGTCATAAACTAGTACCTACACACACGAGCAAACAAGGTTAGTAATCAACTTAATAGACTTGGCACAAGTAAGGAAATAAGGTGCCTATACACGGCACAAAAACACTACACACACACACGGTGCACAATTAAAAAAAACAAAACAGAAAACGAAACAATTTAAACAAGACTCAAGACAAGGGATTAGCAACTTTGCTAATCCCCGGCAACGGCGCCAAAATTTGATGTGAAAATTACTTGACACACAAATTAAACCCTATTTGTGACAATTGTAGTAATGATGTAAGTAGGGATCGTTCTAACCGGGGATTAACTAGGGGTGCTAATCTAATACAAATCAACTTAGAAACACAAAAACTAAACTTCAAGACTCTAATTAGACTACTAAGATTCAAAACAGATTTGAAACACTCAAATCTGCCCAAACTGACTAAAACAAGTTAATTGACTCAAACAGCAACTAAGACAAGATTTGGACGAATTTTGGTTTCCTAACGATCTAAAATACCTAAAAACATATTCTAAGACAAGTTCTAAGTAAAATGACTCAAAGAAATAAGGTGGGATTTGATTTGGACGAAAATAACTAAATGGACAGAATGTAAATTAAAACAGATTGTAAACTAAATGTGATGAATCAATGGGTGAGGGAATGGCTAAGGGGTTCTTCTCCACACATGAAATTTATGCAACGTAAATCGATTTCCAGTTATCAATTCAATAAGTTATGAACCTCGACACTCCAAGTTAATTAGGTCCGCTTAAATTAACTTTCAGATTTCCCTAGAATCATTGAATTGGATGAATATGCATCGCAAACAAATTATTCCTAACAAGTTCTCTATATGAACAGCATGATAAAGATACAAGTTAGAATCATTACGTTCCTTGGAAATCATAAGCATCGACAAGGCATTCGTAACTATGAAAAGCATGATACTCTTGCCAGGAATCTACTTCATACGATCGTGACTAGCGACCTTCACTACTTGCGAATATAAATTCATAACGATTAGGTGAGACAAACTTATATCCTAGCACCAAATTCAAGCATGCAAATTAAGCGTGCACTCTCAATCAACATACAAGAATAAGTTAAAATCCAACGGTTAAGCAAATTGTATTCACGACTTAGGAAACGATAACTAGAAGTAATCAACTTATTTCACATAAATAAACATGGTTTCGAATACACCCTTCGCCAAAACGAATTTAGCCAATCATACTTAAAGCAAAACAAAGATTACATGAATTAGACATTGAAAGATAAGATAGAAAACACCTAAAATCGTTCAACAACTCAGATTGAAGTGCCAAACAATTTGTAGAGAATCTGTCCTCCTTGTTTCTTGCGGCAGATTGTATGGTGATGCTTCTTGGATTGTTTTGATGACGTAGAATGGATTATGGAGGGTGTAGGGGCACGGCAAGGCTTGGGGATGGTGTATGGGTGTTGTGTGGAAGGTGTGGAGATGAAGAATGGTGGTAGAAATCGGCTGGAATGAAGGAAAGATGCGGCAAGATGGATAATAGGGTTTTGGACGAATTTCTGAATATGGAGAGGGTGGTGTTTGGCCAAGGGAGGTAAAACACATATATATAGGCAGCCAAACCCTAAAGAAATCAGGTTAGACAAATGGGCTAGGGTTTAGGTGCGGCTAGGGTTAGGAAATCCACCAAAAACTAGGGTTTCTAGAACATTAGGTGCGGCATGGGCTTAGGGTAAGTAATCAGATTTTTTTCATGTGAACAAGGCCTAGGTGCGGCTGATTAAGTGGGCTAGGGTTAGGGTTAGGTGCGGCATAGGTCCAAGAGGCAAAGATGGGTCATCCAAAAGCCCAAAGCCGAGAATAGAAACTCTCGAAATTGGAAACCTCCAAGAATAGAAACTTCCAACTTTAGAAACTTTGGTTTCCAATTCCGAATTCTTAGTTCATCACTTTCATTTCTTCATTCTTAAGCTCCTTTGACCTTCAAACTCGTCCATTCCTTGTGCTCCATTTGCATACACCACATTCCAGCTCACTTTTTGCTCCAAAAGCTCCAAATTGCATCATTTCGTGTAATATGTCCTTTAACCCTGAAAACACATGAAAGTAGCTTAAAAGACTACTTTGACGAAGAAAACATAACAACAATGCATAAGAACTAGCTAACTAAGGCGCATAAATATGCTCCTATCAAATTCCCCCACACTTAGCTTTTGCTAGTCCTCGAGCAAAACAAACAAAAGAAAGAAAACAAAATGAAACAAACTAACCAAAACAAAACCTAAACCTTCCAACGTTTGCCTCAGGGATTTCCAATGCACATGACATGTTAAAGATTGTTATCCCCACAGATTTGAGTCATCTTTACACAAGCATATACTTAATTAAAGCCACCACGTACTAGTTCACATTTAACCAATTAAAACATGATTTTGAATGTAGTAACATGCCTTAGAGAATTTGCTCAATTCCTTACTAGATATGCACTCAATTTTCACACAGATTTTCTGACTACGCACCCTATACTAGTTATATGTGAGAAGATTGATGTGAATATGAAAACGAATGCTCACATATATGTATAACAAGAAAAGCAATTTCCGGAGTAAATGACATGTTTAGATATGATCTCATGAATGGAATGCTATTACTTAGATGCGAGAACCAGTGACACCCTATGCTCATACCAAATTCAGACTCCACAAATTGAAACACATAACACTCAAGATAGAAGTTACGGGTTGTAATGGGGCTTGGGGTATTGGCTAACAACGAAAGGATAGGGAAAACAAACGTTCTTTAAGCAATAGTAAGCAAAACAATGAAATCGTACTCAGAATTCCCATTAGCATGCAGAAATTAACTTTTAAACACAAAGGGAAGATTCAACAACAATTAGGGCCGAATTCACTGTTTTGGACCCTTCCTTCAACAAACAACACTTAAGAACTCTTTTTCACATCTTTTCAACTCCTTTTCATTCTTTTCACAACTTTTTCGTTCTTGTTTTTTTTTTTCTTTTTCTTTTCTTTTTCGTGCCTCATTCAAGACTTTGGCACACCCACAACAAAACTCACTTCCCCCACACTTGTTTTCTGCCAACAATGACTAAAAGGAATTCATTTTTAGTCATTCAATACTATGCTTCAAAAACGAAGGTATGGATGGTCCTAATCTAGGCTAGGTGAGGATAATGTGGGTTAACGAAGAAAACATAGGCTAAACAAGGCTCAACGGGGTTAAAACCAACAAAACCGACTGCATGGAATGAAGGCTTTTTGGCTATGGTGGTGGTCACTACACAACTTTATCTTGAATATGTGTTATGCAATTCAATGACATGCTTTGAATGAAATGGGCATGAGTTCTAGCATTTGGAACTAAATGATGAAACGCCTTCTAAGTCATAACCAAGCAAAGAATAATGAGATCATGCAACGACTTTAGAAATCAACAATGCACAGATTTTAACTCTCCAAATAAACGTTTAGGCTCAAGTCTCACAAGGTTGTAGCGTTTGTTTGAGTTCCTTCCTTCAAGCATGTTACAAAAACTGATTTTTTCCTTTATGATTACATGTGAATTCATAAGTTATAACCACAAGCAAGCATAAACCAAGAGTAAATCAAACTTTCATCCATGTTAATCACTCTCTTTAACAGCCATGTAATTACAAACCGAATCCTCATCATTGTGTTGGAAGGTACCCTAAGACACAAACAAACACACAAAAACAACTCTTTTTGGGTTTTTAAAACAATTTTTTCAAATTTTTATGGGATTTTTGGATTTTTGAATCAAAACACACTAAAACAGCTTAAAAACACTTAAAAACAGCAAGGAACAACATTTAGAAGTTATGAGTGATAAACCCTACGAATTTGCATCAAAACACTTTGGTTACCCCCCCACATTTAAATCAAACATTGTCCTCAATGTTTCAAGCATAGATGCACACAAATAACAAACAAACAAACCAAACAACATCTAAACAACCTAATATGGCAGAAACGAAATAGCAACAAAGAGAAGGGTTTAGGAACGCAAATCTGGAATTGGAGTGTTCTCTAGGTCTTCCTTTGTCGAATGCATGGGTTGCCTCCCACGAAGCGCTTTCTTTAACGTCTTGCAGCCGGACGATGCTCCATTGAAGGTTTATGGAACCCCACGGCATGGAGGGGTTTTTCCACAACCTGTCCTACGAAATAGTTTATTCTTTGGGTCCTTGAATGGGATGGGATAATGATCCTTTCTTATTGTCGTGTTTTGGTTCTCCGAATCAACACGAACTCTTCCACCACGTTGACTTCGATTAGGTACCTGCATCATACAAGGTAACAACCTATTAGTTGAAATGGGAATCGAATTTGGAATAGGTGGCTTACCTTTGTACGGCAAAGAAATGGTAGCACTATGGACAGATGCACAAGGAGTGCACTCGGCTAGATTTGGTGATTTCAAGGGTGGGGCCGTGCTCCCCTTATCAATCAAATAGATGAACGAATTGAATCCACAACTTATGAAATAACAACTGAATATAATCAAATCATATTGCAAGCATGTACATGGTTTCGAATTACCCCCCAACTAAGGGGGTTTAGTTCCTCATACTCACAACACAAAGTTTATTAAATTGAAACATCGAAGACATAAGAAAGATTACACCTAAAACGCCCAAGAATTCCACTTTGAATTTCTGCACGTCAAGCTCCTCTTCTTCTTCTCCTTGCTGCGGCAGAGATGGTTAAAGGGATTTTTGGATGTGGTTTTGGTTTGGGAATGGAGTTAGGATGATATGGTGGTGCGGCAAGGGGTATGGATGGTGTATGGATGTGTATAATGGTGGCTGGAGTAAAGGAAGGTTGCGGCAAGGGGGAAAAAGGGTTGGATGATTTTCTGATTTGTGGAGAGGGAGATGATCTTCGACCAAAGGAGTAAAACACATATATATAGGGACCTAAAACCCTAATGAAATCAGATTGAAACAATGGGCTAGGGTTTAGGTGCGGCACTTAAGTGGACTAGGGTTAAGGTTTGTAAAATAGGGCTTCTAGGATGGAAAGGTGCGGCATGGGCTTAGGAGAGATGGATTAGGGTTTAACATGGCAGAAATTAAATGATTAGGCCCTAGGATGCGGCATGGGCTTAGGGTCCACAAGGAATTAGGCATTAAGTCATCTAAAAGCCCAAAGCCAAGAATAGAAATTCACGAAAATGGAAACCTCCAAGAATAGAAACTTCCAACTTTTAGAAACTTTGGTTGCCAATTCCGATTTAGGAAAGATCAACCCAAAATGGAAACTTTTAGGCTTAGCTTTCCTACTTCAAGTAGGAAACCTCAAATCTTCAACTCTTCAATTTCATCCCAACCTTGTGTTCCAAGCATGTCCTTTTCAATCCAAGCTCACTTTTTGCTCCAAAAGCTCCAAATTGCATCATTTCATGTAATATGTCCTTTAAACCTGAAAACACATGAAAGTAGCTTAAAAGACTACTTTAACGAAGAAAACATAACGAAAATGCATACGAACTAGCTAACTAAGGCGCATAAATATGCTCCTATCATTCTCGCTTCTAAGTAGTGGCATTCCGTTCATGAGATCATATATATACATGCATTAATAATTCCAGAAAATTGATGATGTGAAAATTAACTCGACACACAAATAAACCCTATTATTGACAATTGTAGTAAAGATGTAAGTAGGGATCGTTCTAGACCACTAGGGCTGCTAATCAATGCAAATAAGACTCAAAAACACTAAAGTAGACTCTATAGACTCAAAACAGACTTAAAATACTCAAAACAACAACAAACAATCAAAAAGACTCAATTCTAGACCTAACAAGTGATTTGGACGAAAATAAAACTTAACTTGACTCAAAATACTAAAAGAAAACAGGTTTTGACTCTAAAAACAAGACTTAAGAAAAAGGGATTTTGTTTTGACGAAATTAATACTTAAAAACAGAAACTTGTAAAACAAACTTTAAAACTCAAAATTGAATGAAATAGAATGGGTGAAAGGCTAGTTAGAGGGTTCATTCTCCACACATAAAACATATGCATACGAATTGATTTCCAGTTATTCTTTCGATAAACCATGAATGACAATGCCCCGAATTAATTAGATTGCACCAATTGATTCTCAGATTTCCCTAGTTCATTGAATTGAATGGATAACGCATCACAACCAAATTATTCTTATCAAGTCCCCTAACTATGGAATACGCATGATAGAGACACACATCAGAGATCATTAAGTTCAATGGAAACCATAAGCATTGACGAGACATTCATAACTATGAAAAGCATGTTACTCTTGCCTAGGATTTACTTAACACAATCATGACTAGCGACTTTTACTACTCATGAATATAAGTTCATAACGATTAGGTGAAATTCCCTTATACTCTAGCATCAAATTCATGCATGCAAACTAAGTATGCATCCCTAATCAACACACAAGAACAGATTCTTAATAAAACAGATAAGTAAACCACATCCACGATTCATGAAACAATAACTGGAGGAAATCAATTCATATAAAACATATGATCATGGCTTCGAATTCACCTATAACTGGAAAGAACTTAGTTCCTCATGTTCGTAAATAAACAAAGATAACTTAAATTAAACATTGAAAATAAAAGATGGAAAACACGTAAGAACGCTCCAGCACTCCCAAGGCTTGGGCACAGGCACAGCACAAAGGCTCATCTTCTTTCTCCTTGCAAAATGCGGCACTAGAGGGATGAATGTGTTTGAAGGATGTATGAGTGTAGAAATATATGGTAGAGGGTGGTGAATGATTTGTGCGGCAAAAGCTTGTATTTATAGGGCAAACCCACGGCACAATCCCTGAGGATTAGGATAAGTTTATGAAATCAAATTGGGACAAGGATTGTGTAACCAAAACCCAAGTGGAATAGGTTAAATCAATCAGAAACCAAAGCTAACAGGGATACACGGCTTCTAGAAAGAACACTAAAGGGATCAGGCGCCAGACTTTAAGGACAAGGAGTAGGGCCTTCTAGAAAACTTAAGGAAAAGGTGTTCTAGAAGGAATAGGTGTGGCACCAAAGTAGGATAGGGATAAGGCTTCTAGAAACCAATTTTAATGTGTTTTAATTGTATAATTATCCCTTAGAAATAGCTGGAATTAAGGTACAAACTGATTTGGATAAGATAAGATAAGATAAGGCTAGATTAGGCAAGGATAAGATAAAATAAGGTTGGATAAGGTTTTGGATAATGTTCCTTCTTTTGAGTTGATTCCTTATCTTCTTTGTCTTGGATTTATTTCCTTCATCTTTTCAGCACATTCCTAGCCTCTTGAACTTCAAATTCATCCATCCATCTTGCTCCATTCATAAGCTATCCATTTGACGCCCAAAATTGCCTCAAAATGCTCCAAATTGCACTTTCTTGCCAACTTTGTCATTTGGACCTACAAACACACGAAAATAACTTTGATAGGAGCATATTTATGCGCCTTAGTTAGCTAGTTCTTATGCATTTTCGTTATGTTTTCTTAGTTAAAGTAGTCTTTTAAACTATTTTCATGTGTTTTCAGGTTTTAAAGGCATATTATACAAAATGATGCAAATTGGAGCTTTTTGGAGCAAAAGGGAGCTTAGAGTGAATAGCACATGCTTGGAACAAAAGGTTTGGACGAAATTGAAGATTTGAGGATTCCTAGTCTAAGAAGGATTCCTAATCAACGAAGGAGTTCTAATTGAAGAAGGATTCCTAATCGACGAGGGATTCCTAGAAGAATGAAGATTCCTATTCAAACAAGGTTTCCTACTTGAAGTAGGAAAGTTAGGCCTAAAAGTTTCCTATTTTGGGTTGAACTTTCCTAAACCTAGATGGCCTTAAGTTCCAGATATTTTGAAGGTTTCCTAAGCATTTTTGGAGACAAAAGAAGGTTCTAGAACACTCCCCATAAGGTGCCACACCAATTCCTTCTAGATGACCTATTTTCCTTGCCTTGCAAGGCTTTCTAGAAGCCTTATCCTTCATTCCCTATCCAGCCGCACCTCCTTGCCCTTTTCCATTGAGGATTATGATTTCTTAGCCTTTTTCCTTGTGGATTTGGATTCTAGAAAGCCATATCTGATTCCCTTAGGGTTTTAAGTGCCTATGTATACTCATATTAACCCTTTGGCCGAATTACCACCTCTCATACACATCAATTCACGCAAAAATCATCCCTTGCTCTCTGCCGCACCCTTCCACCACCATATTCCATAATTTCTGCCCAAAATCATCCCTTGCCGCACCACCCATCAACCCTAAACCTTTCTATACCATTCCCCATCCATTCTACACCATAAATACCACCCAAAACCTGTTCTAAACTTCTTTGCCGCAGCAAGGAAGAAGGAGAAATCGTTGATGCGCTTGCTGCCAAGTTGGAGCGTTCTAGGTGTTTTCTTTCTTTGGATTTTAATTTCTAATTTTATGTATCTTTGCTTGCGAGTATGAGGAACTAAACCCCCCCCCCCCTTGGCTAGGGGGGGATTCGAAACCATGTTTATGCTTGCTATATGATTTGATTACTTTTAATTGCGTTTCATAAGTTGTGAATTCAATTTACTTATCTATATGAATTAAAACTGGTTTGTGTATATTGGTTAAGAGGGCCCGCTTAGTTTGCATGCATGAATTTGATGCTAGGATATAAGGGAATTTCAATTAATTGTTATGAACTTATATTCACAAGTAGTAAAGGTTGTTGATCACAATCGCGTTAAGTAAATTCTTGGCATAAGTATCATGCGCTTTCATAGTTACGAGTGCCTCGTCAATACTTATGATTTTCATAGAACTTAATGATCCTTGCTTGAATCTCTATTATGCGCTTTCATGTAGGGAACTTGTGGGGAATGCTTTGGGTTGTCGTATGCAATTCATCCAATTCAATAACTTAAGGAAAATCTGAGGGTTAATTTAAGCGGACCTAATTAACTTGGGGCGTTGAGAATTCATGGTTTATTGAAAAGCAATTGGAAATCGTTTTGTATGCAAGTGTGACATGTGTGGAGAAGAACCCCTTAGCTAGCTTTCCATCCATCAAATTCGTTTTAGAATCTGTTCAAATTTACAAAGTTTTGTTTTCGTTTTCAATTGTCGTCAAAACCAAATCCCCCTTTACTTTGTTGAGTCATATTAGTTAGAAATCAATTTAGTTTGTGTTTTTAAGTGTCTTGAGTCAAGTTAAAACCAATTTTCGTCCAAATTCTTCCTTAGTGTTCAAAACTGCCCAGAAAGTGTTTTTAAGGCAGTTTTGAGTGTTTGTTTGCTGTTTTGAGTCTTTTGCTTTGTTTTGGTGTTTTATAGTTTAGTTTTGCATTCTTTGAGTCTAGTTTAGTGTTTTAAACTTTGTTTTTACGTTTTGAGTCAGTTTTCAAGTGATTTAGCAATCCCTCCTAATCCCCGGCCTACAACGATCCCTACTTACATTCCATACTACAATTGATAAAAAGAGGGTTTAATTTGAGTGCTAGTTAATATCATATCAAATTTTTTGGCGCCGTTGCCGGGGATTAGCAACTGTGCTAATCCCTTGGATTGTTTTATTTCTGTTTTAATTCGTTCCAGATTCTTACATTGTTCTTGTTTATTGTTTTAGGTACTAGTTTATGACTCGGAGTTCTCATCCCGTTCGTGAACACATCTTGGACCGACGATTTTGAGCGAGAGTTGAGACGAAGGAGGAAGAATCCCCGAACCTAGTGAATCAAGTTCAAATTCAGAAGCCGAAGTTGAGTTTGAAGAAGAGGAACCCACGGTAAGAGTGGGTGAAGTAGAGGCAGTCATGGCACAAGACAATCGTACAATCAAGGAGCTTTCAGCTTTGGGATTTGATAGGAGCATATTTATGCGCCTTAGTTAGCTAGTTCTTATGCAATGTTGTTATGTTTTCTTCGTCAAAGTAGTCTTTTAAGCTACTTTCATGTGTTTTCAGGGTTAAAGGACATATTACACGAAATGATGCAATTTGGTGCTTTTGGAGCAAAAAGTGAGCTGGAATGTGGTGTATGCAAATGGAGCACGAGGAATGGACGAGTTTGAAGGTCGAGGGAGCTTAAGAAATGAAGAAATGAAAGTAAAGAACAAAGAAGTCGGAATTGGCAACTAAAGTTTCTAAAGTTGGAAGTTTCTAATCTTGGAGGTTTCCATTTTTGAGAGTCTCTATTCTTGACTTTGGGCTTTTGGATGACCCATCTTTGCCTCTTGGACCTATGCCGCACCTAACCCTAACCCTAGCCCACTTAATCAGCCGCACTTAGGCCTTGTTCACATGAAAAAAATCTGATTACTTACCCTAAGCCCATGCCGCACCTAATGTTCTAGAAACCCTAGTTTTTGGTGGATTTCCTAACCCTAGCCGCACCTAAACCCTAGCCCATTTGTCTAACCTGATTTCTTTAGGGTTTTGCTGCCTATATATATGTGTTTTACCTCCCTTGGCCGAAAAAAAACACCCTCTCCATATTCAGAATTTTCGTCCATACTTTCAGCCACACCATTCTACACATCGGAAAATCCCAAAAACACAATTCTAGCCATTTTTCTTCCTTGCCGCAAGCCATCTACCACCATTCTTCCATATTTTCTAACCTTCCCCCATCCTTTTGCCGCAACACATCCATTCCACCAAAGAGAGGAGCTTTGCCGTGACCTTAGGAGAGGAGGAAGGCTTTGCCGCATGCAATTTTCAACCATTGGAGTTTCTAGAGTTCTTTCTTCCCTTGCTTCTGTTTTCATGTTTAATTTAACTTGCTGTTCAATTATGTTAAACATGTGGAACTAATTTCTTTTTAGTTAGAGGTGAATTTGAAGCCATGGACATATGTTTTATATGATTTGATTTCTTCCAATTATGATTTCAGAAATTGTGAATGTGATTTACTTATCTATTTGATTGATAACTTGTTTATGTATGTGGGTTGAGGGTCGACACTTAATTTGCATGCTTAAACTTGATGCTAGGGTATAAGGGAATTTCACCTAATCGTTATTAACTTATATTCGTAAGTAGTGAAAGTCGCTAGTCACGATTGTGTTAAGTAAATCCTAGGCAAGAGTAACATGCGTATCCCATAGTTATGAATGCCTCGTCAATGCTTATGATGTCCATTGAACTTAATGATCTTTGATATGTGTCTCTATCATGCGTATTCCATAGTTAGGGTCCTTGATAAGAATAATTTGGTTGTAATGCGTATTCCATTCAATTCAATGAATCTAGGGAAATCTGAGAATTAATTGGTGCAATCTAGTTAATTTGGGGCATTGTCATTCATGGTTTGTTGAAAGAGTAATTGGAGATTGAGTTGTATGCATATGTTCATGTGTGGATAAGGAACCCTCTAACTAGCTTCTCACCATTCTATTTAATCACAATCTGTGCTGCTTTACATTTGTTTTTAAAGTCTGAGTTTTAAAGTTTTAATTTCGTCAAAATCATTCCCCCATTTATTTTAAAGTGTTAGATTAGTTAGAAATCCATTTAGTTGTGTTTTTAAGTGTTTTGAGTCAAGTCATAGTCCAAATTCGTCCAAACTAGTGTTAGGTACTCAAAACTGCCCAGAAAGTGGTTTTAAGGCAGTTTTGAGCCTTTTAGTTGCTGTTTTGAGTTTTTAGTTTGTTTAGGTGTTTTAAACCCTAGTTTTGCATTAATTGAGTCTAGTTTAGTGTTCTACATTATATTTTTATGTTCTTGAGTCAGTTTTACATTGATTAGCATCCCTAGTTAATCCCCGGTTAGAACGATCCCTATTTGCTCATATACTACAATTGTCATCCATAGGGTTTAATTTGTGTGTCAAGTTAATTTTCACATCAAGATTGGACAATGCCGCACCCCTATGCATCCAATACCCTGCAGCTGCCCAAGGAAAGACCAAAGAATTCGAGTTGAAGTCAAGTTTGCTACACCACATTCCGAAGTACCATGCGTTGTCCATGGAGGATCCTAACAAGCACTTGAAAGAATTCGAAGTGGTGTGTTCAAGCATGACCCCCATTAATGTTGATGGAAGTATTTTGAAGATGAAGGCCTTTCCCTTTTCTCTCTTAGAAAAGGCGAAAGATTGGTTGTATGAATTAGCTCCCGGAACTGTCACATCTTGGGAGAGCATGAAGCGGGCCTTCTTGGAGAAGTTCTTCCCAACTTCTTGAGTCATCCTCCTACGTAAAAGGATAAGTGGAATTCAACAAGATGAAGGTGAATCTTTTCCTACTTATTATGAACGTTTTAAATCTCTTGTTGCTTCTTGTCCACAGCATCAAATGAAGGAAGAGCTTATTCTGCAATATTTCTACGAGGGGCTTCTACCAATCGAACGTCAAATGCAGACGCCTCAGCAGGAGGAGCCTTGGTGGACAAGACCCCTACGGCAGCAAAGACTTTGATTGCCAATCGAGCGTTGAACGCTCAACAATACGAAGGTGTTGGGCAAAGGACAAACCCACGGCAACACCAAGTGAATGAGGTAAGTGTCATCTCCGAACTTCAAAATCAAATGGCTAACCTTACTACTCTTCTTTCTCAGGTTGTGGAAGGACCAAAAGTACAAAATGTAAGTGCTTGTGGCGTGTGCTCCATGCAAGGATACCTTACGGACAAGTGCCCACAATTGATAGAGAATGGAGGGTGGGAGACCCTCAATTCCGTGGGTCTTGGGCAGCCATATCAACAAAGAAGTGATCCCTTCTCTAATACCTACAATCTTGGTTGGAGAGATCATCCAAACTTCAAATGGCGAGAACCCCAACAAGGCCAACAACAAAGCACATTTAGGCAACAACCCCCGGGTTTCTATCAAAAGCCGTTTGCACCCACACAACCTTAAGCACAACCTACCCAAACCAATTCAGGTTCGTCCATTGATAATGATCAGATTTTTCAATTACTAACTTCTATGGCGCAGGGTATGCAAAATAGAGACAAAAGGATGGATGAGTTGGAGAAGCAAGTAGGGCAGATTGCGGAGTTCATGGGCCAATTTCGAGAGCAAGGCAAGTTGCCAAGTTCAACCGTTGTCAATCCGAGGGGAGGATTCGAAACTGCCAAGGCCATCATGCTAAGGAGCGGGAAAGAAGTAGGAACTGAGCCACAACCATCGAAATCTGCCCCCAAGGAGGACGAGAAGTTGCAAATTGAGGAGGAGAACCAAGCAAAGGCCACGGCAAGGGTAGAAACACCCTTGCCGCAACCACCCAAGCATTCCAATTCGGCCACCATAGGTAAGGAAGGTCCAATTCAAGTTAATTCTAATGTCATTCCTCCGAATGTACCGTTTCCTAGCAGATTTTTGCAAGCCAAGAACGAAGAAGAGGAGAAAGATGTTCTTGAGACGTTTAGGAAGGTGCATGTCAATATCCCACTCCTTGATGCTATAAAGCAAATCCCGAAGTATGCCAAGTTTTTTAAGAAGCTTTGTACAACAAGGAAACGGATTCGGGAGAAAGAGGTGGTACACGTAAGTAAGAATGTGTCTGTATTGTTGCAAAGAAAGTTACCACCTAAATGCAAAGATCCAGGTAGTTTCACTATCCCTTGTGTTATTGGCAATACGAGGTTTGATCATGCTATGTTAGATTTAGGTGCAACTATAAATGTCATGCCATATGCTGTTTATGCATCTATGAATCTAGGAAAGCTTAAAAATGATGGAGTTATTATTCAATTAGCCGATCGATCTAATGCATATCCCAAAGGAGTGTTGGAAGATGTTTTGGTGCAGGTAGACCACTTGATTTTTTCCTGCAGATTTCTATGTGCTTGATATGGAGGACTCAACCCACTCTCCACCATCACCACTCTTACTTGGACAACCATTCATGAAAACGGCACAAACCAAGATTGACGTGGCCAAGGGAGCAGTAACTATGGCCTTTGGTGGTGATATGATTAACTTTAAGATTTCTAAATCGGTTGAGAATACTAATGATGTTCGTTCTTGTTGTGCTATTAATGTAATTGAAATTATAGGGCAGGAATGTTCAACACTAGTCAAGAAGAATGTACCACAACCCACCATCGAGGAAGGAATTGGAGTGAACAACAAAGAGTGCACGGCCCCAACCTTGAAATCACCAAATCTGGCCGAGTGCACCCCTTGTGCATCTGTCCATAGTGCTACCACTTCTTTGCCGTACAAAGGTAAGCCACCTATTCCAATTTCGATTCCCATTTCAACTAATAGGTTGTTACCTTGTATGGTGCAGGTACCTAATTGAAGTCAACGTGGTGGGAGAGTTCGTGTTGATTTAGAGAAGCAAAACACGACAATAAGAAAGGATCATTATCCCATTCCATTCAAGGACCCAAAGAATGAAGTATTTTCTAGGACAGGTTGTGGAAAAACCCCTCCATGCCGTGGGGTTCCATAAACCTTCAATGGAGCATCGTCCGGCTGCAAGACGTTAAAGAAAGCGCTACTTGGGAGGCAACCCATGCACGCAACAAAGGAAGACCAAGGAATCACTCCAATTCCAGATTTGCGTTCCTAAACCCTTCTCTTTGTTGTTCATTTCATTTCTGCCATGTTTAGTTTGCTTCGTTGCTGTTTGTTTGTTGGTTTGTTATTTGTGTTAGTTTATGCTTGAAACATTGAGGACAATGTTTGATTTAAGTGTGGGGGGGGGGGTAACCAAAGTGTTTTGATACAAATTCGTAGGATTTTATCAGCCATAATTTCAAATGTTGTTCCTTGCTGTTTTTAGGCTGTTTTGGTGTGTTTTAGTGTGTTTTGACATAAAAATTCGAAAATCCCATAAAAATTTGAAAAAATGTTTTGAAAAACCCAAAAAGAGTCGTTTTAAAGTTGTTTTGTGTGTTTGTTTGTGTCTTAGGATACCTTCCAACACAATGATGAGGATTCGGTTTGTAATTGCATGACTGTTAAAGAGAGTTATAAACATGGATGAAAGTTTGATTTACTCTTTGGTTTATGCTGGGTTGTGGTTATAACTCATGAATTCACATGTAATTAGAAAGGAAAAAATCAGTTTTTGTAACATGCTTGAAGGAAGGAACTCAAACAAACGCTACAACCTTGTGAGACTTGAGCCTAAATGTTTATTTGGAGAGTAAAAATCTGTGCATTCTTGTTTTCTAAAGTCGTTGCATGATCTCATTATTCTTTGCTTGGTTACTACTTAGAAGGCGTTTCATCATTTAGTTCCAAATACTAGAACTCATGCCTATTTCATTCAAAACATGTTATTGATTTGCATAACACGTATTCAAGATAAAGTTGTGTAGTGACCACCATAGCCAAATTGCCGTGATCCCCATGTTCATTTGTTTTGTAGGTTTTAACCCCGTTGAGCCTTGTGTAGCCTATGTTCTTTGTTAACCCACACTATCCTCACCTAGCCTAGATTAGGACCATCCATACCCTTGTTCTTGAAGCATAGTTAAGCATGACTCAAGATGAATTCCTTTTGATCATGGTATTGCAGAAAACAAGTGTGGGGGAATTTGATGTATGTGTGTGCCCAAGTCTTTAATGTGGCACGGGTAGAAAGAGAAAAGAAAAGAAAAAGAAAAGTTGTGAAAAATTTGAAAAAGAGTTGAAAAAGATGTGAAAATGAGCTCTTAAGTGTTGATTGTTGAAGAAAGGGTCCAAAACATTGAATTCAACCCTAAGTATTGCATGAATCTTCCCTTGTGTTTAAAAGTTGATTTCTGCGCTCTAAGGTGAATTCTAAGTTTCGATTTCGTTGCTTTGCTTGCTATTGCTTAAAGAACCTTTGTTATCCCTATCCGTTCTTTGTTAGCCAATACCCCAAGCCCCATTGCAATCCTTGACTTTAATCTTGAGTGTTGTGTGTTTCAATTTGTCGAGTTTAGAATTGGTATGAGCATATGGTGTCACTGGTTCTCGCATCTAAGTAGTAGCATTCCATTCATGAGATCATATCTAAATGCTTATTAACTCCAGAAAATGCTTCCTTCGTTATATATATATGTGAGCGTTCGTTTTTATGTCTACATCAATCTTTGATAGGAGCATATTTATGCGCCTTAGTTAGTTAGTTCTTATGCATTTATGTTATGTTTTCTTAGTTAAGTTAGTCTTCTAAGCTATTTTCATGTGTTTTCAGGTTTTAGAGACAAAGTGAGCAAAAGGATGCATTTTGGAGCATTTTGGAGCAAAATTGGGCTAGAATGAAGTTCATGCACATGAAGCACAAGGGATGGACGAATTTGAGGAATTGATGAAGCTAGGAAGGCGTTTCAAAGTTGAAGAATTGAAGATACAAAGTTTCCTAGTTGAAGAAGGAAAGGGCTTAAACGAAGAATTCCAAAATGAAGAAGGATTCCTAATCAATGTAGGAGTCCTAATTGAAGATGGATTCCTAGATGAATGAAGTTTCCTACTCAAGCAAGGTTTCCTACATGAAGAAGAAGAATTAAAGCCAATGAATCAGCTCAAGATAAGGTATCTGATGTGAAAATTAACTTGACACACAAATTAAACCCTATGGATGACAATTGTAGTATATGAGCAAATAGGGATCGTTCTAACCGGGGATTAACTAGGGATGCTAATCAATGTAAATCTGACTCAAGAACATAAAAATATAATGTAGAACACTAAACTAGACTCAATTAATGCAAAACTAGGGTTTAAAACACCAAAACAAACTAAAAACTCAAAACAGCAACTAAAAGGCTCAAAACTGCCTTAAAAACCACTTTCTGGGCAGTTTTGAGTACCTACACTAGTTTGGACGAATTTGGACTATGACTTGACTCAAAACACAACTAAATGGATTTCTAACTAATCTAATACTTTAAAATAAATGGGGGAATGATTTTGACGAAATTAAAACTTTAAAACTCAAACTTTAAAAACAAATGTAAAGCAAAACAGATTGTGATTAAATAGAATGGTGAGAAGCTAGTTAGAGGGTTCCTTATCCACACATGAACATATGCATACAACTCGATCTCCAATTACTCTTTCAACAAACCATGAATGACAATGCCCCAAATTAACTAGATTGCACCGATTAATTCTCAGATTTCCCTAGATTCATTGAATTGAACGGAATACGCATTACAACCAAATTATTCTTATCAAGGACCCTAACTATGGAATACGCATGATAGAGACACATATCAAAGATCATTAAGTTTAATGGAAATCATAAGCATTGACGAGGCATTCATAACTATGGGATACGCATGTTACTCTTGCCTAGGATTTACTTAACACAATCGTGACTAGCGACTTTCACTACTTATGAATACAAGTTAATAACGATTAGGTGAAATTCCCTTATATCCTAGCATCGAGTTTAGGCATGCAAATTAAGTGTCGACCCTCAACCCACATACATAAACAAGTTATCAATCAAATAGATAAGTAAATCACATTCACAATTTCTGAAATCATAATTGGAAGAAATCAAATCATATAAAACATATGTCCATGGCTTCAAATTCACCTCTAACTAAAAAGAAATTAGTTCCACATGTCTAACATAATTGAACAACAATTTAAATTAAACATGAAAACAGAAACAAAGAAAGAAAGAACTCCAAACACTCCACTAATGGCAGATTGCATGTGCAAGGTGTCTTCCTCCTTTGGACTGCACGGCACTCTTTCTTTCTCCTCCTTTGGTGGCTGCACAAGGTGGTGATGGTGGTGGGAAGGCACGGCTGTGGTGGATGGATGATTATGGAAGAGGGTAGAAGGGTTAAAAGGACTAGGGAGGCACGGCAAGGACTTAGAACTAGGGAGAATGAAGGGGTTGGTTGCGGCAAGGGTTTAGAATGAATTTCTGGAGTGAATGGATGATATGGGAGGTGGTGTGTTCGGCCAAGAGGTTTAAAAGAATATATATAGGCACTTAAAAACCCTAGCAATCAGATTAGGGTTTCTAGAAACCCAAATCCACCAGAAAATAGGTTAAAACAATCAGAATTTGCAAGGGAAAAGGCCTAGGGTTCGGCTGATTTAGTGGGCTAGGGTTTAGGCTTCTAGAATGCCTTGCAAGGCAAGGAAATCAGATATCTTGGGGCCTAGGTGCGGCATTAAGTGAGGATCCAAGATGAATTGGGCTAGGAAGGTGCGGCCTTGTCCAAGAGGTAAGGATGGGTCATCTAGAAGCCCAAAGCCAAGAATAGAAACTCTCACAAATGGAAACCTCCGAGAATAGAAACTTCCAACTTTAGAAACTTTGGTTTCTAATTTTGAATTCTTTGTTCTTCACTTTCATTTCTTCATTTCTTAATCTCCCTTGACCTTCAAACTCGTCCGTTCCTTGTGCTCCAAGCATGTACTTTTCAATCCAAGCTCACTTTTGCTCTAAAATGCTCCATTTTGCCAACTTTTATGTCATATGCCCTTTGAACCTGAAAACACATGAAAGTAGCTCAAAAGACTACTTTAACTAAGAAAACATAACGAAAATGCATAAGAACTAGCTAACTAAGGCGCATAAATATGCTCCTATCAAATTCCCCCACACTTAGCTTTTGCTAGTCCTTGAGCAAAACAAAGAAACAAAAGAAACAAAATGAAACAAAACAAACAAAAACAACCTAAACCTTCCAACATTTGCCTCAGGGATTTCCAATGCACATGACAAATTAAAAATCATCATTCCCACAGATTTTAGCCATCTTTACACTTGAGCACATACTTAATTATAGTTACCACGTACTAGTTGATAGGAGCATATTTATGCGCCTTAGTTAGCTAGTTCTTATGCATTGTTGTTATGTTTTCTTCGTCAAAGTAGTCTTTTAAGCTACTTTCATGTGTTTTCAGGGTTAAAGGACATCTTACACGAATTGATGCAATTTGGAGCTTTTGGAGCAAAAAGTGAGCTGGAATGTGGTGTATGCAAATGGAGCACAAGGAATGGACGAGTTTGAAGGTCAAAGGAGCTTAAGAATGAAGAAATGAAAGTGATGAACTAAGAATTCGGAATTGGAAACCAAAGTTTCTAAAGTTGGAAGTTTCTATTCTTGGAGGTTTCCAATTTCGAGAGTTTCTATTCTCGGCTTTGGGCTTTTGGATGACTCATCTTTGCCTCTTGGACCTATGCCGCACCTAACCCTAACCCTAGCCCACTTAATCAGCCGCACCTAGGCCTTGTTCACATGAAAAAAATCTGATTACTTACCCTAAGCCCATGCCGCACCTAATGTTCTAGAAACCCTAGTTTTTGGTGGATTTCCTAACCCTAGCCGCACCTAAACCCTAGCCCATTTGTCTAACCTGATTTCTTTAGGGTTTGGCTGCCTATATATTTGTGTTTTACCTCCCTTGGCCGGACACCACCCTCTCCATATTCAGAAATTCGTCCAAAACCCTATTTCCCATCTTGCCGCACCTTTCCTTCATTCCAGCCGATTTCTACCACCATTCTTCATCTCCACACCTTCCACACAACACCCATACACCATCCCCAAGCCCTCCCACCACCATCACCACCTTGTGCAGCCACCATTGGAGGAGGAAGAAGTAGTGCCGTGCATTCCAAAGGAGGAAGACACCTTGCACATGCAATCTGCCATTAGTGGAGTGTTTGGAGTTCTTTCTTCCTTTGTTTCTGTTTTCATGTTTAATTTAAATTGTTGCTCAATTATGTTAGACATGTGGAACTAATTTCTTTTTAGTTAGAGGTGAATTTGAAGCCATGGACATATGTTTTATATGATTTGATTTCTTCCAATTATGATTTCAGAAATTGTGAATGTGATTTACTTATCTATTTGATTGATAACTTGTTTATGTATGTGGGTTGAGGGTCGGCACTTAATTTGCATGCCTAAACTTGATGCTAGGATATAAGGGAATTTCACCTAATCGTTATTAACTTATATTCATAAGTAGTGAAAGTCGCTAGTCACGATTGCGTTAAGTAAATCCTAGGCAAGAATAACATGCGTATCCCATAGTTATGAATGCCTCGTCAATGCTTATGATGTCCATTGAACTTAATGATCTTTGATATGTGCCTCTATCATGCGTATTCCATAGTTAGGGTCCTTGATAAGAATAATTTGGTTGTAATGCGTATTCCATTCAATTCAATGAATCTAGGGAAATCTGAGAATTAATTGGTGCAATCTAGTTAATTTGGGGCATTGTCATTCATGGTTTGTTGAAAGAGTAATTGGAGATCGAGTTGTATGCATATGTTCATGTGTGGATAAGGAACCCTCTAACTAGCTTCTCACCATTCTATTTAATCACAATCTGTGCTGCTTTACATTTGTTTTTAAAGTCTGAGTTTTAAAGTTTTAATTTCGTCAAAATCACTCCCCCATTTATTTTAAAGTGTTAGATTAGTTAGAAATCCATTTAGTTGTGTTTTTAAGTGTTTTGAGTCAAGTCATAGTCCAAATTCGTCCAAACTAGTGTTAGGTACTCAAAACTGCCCAGAAAGTGGTTTAAAGGCAGTTTTGAACCTTTTAGTTGCTGTTTTGAGTTTTTAGTTTGTTTAGGAGTTTTAAACCCTAGTTTTGCATTAATTGAGTCTAGTTTAGTGTTCTACATTATATTTTTATGTTCTTGACTCAGTTTTACATTGATTAGCATCCCTAGTTAATCCCCGGTTAGAACGATCCCTATTTGCTCATATACTACAATTGTCATCCATAGGGTTTAATTTGTGTGTCAAGTTAATTTTCACATCACTAGTTCGCATTTAACCAAGTAAAACATGATTTTGAATGTAGTAACATGCCTTAGAGAATTTGCTCAAATCCTCACTAGATATGCACTCAATTTTCACACAGATTTTCTGACTACACACCCTATACTAGTTATATGTGAGAAGATTGATGTAAATATGAAAACGAATGCTCACATATGTTATAACAAGGAAAACTTTTTCTGAATTTAATAAGCACGTATATGATCTCATGAAAGGAATGCTACTACTTAGACGCGAGAACCAGTGACACCATATGCTCATACCAATCCCAAACTCCACAAATTGAAATACACAACACTCAAGACAGAAGTTAAGGGTTGTAACGGGGCTTGGGGTATTGGCTAACAAAGAAAGGTGAAGGATCAACAAACGTTCTTAAAACAATAGTAAGCAAAGCAATGAAATTGGCACTTAGAATTCACTTTTGAATGCAAGAATCAATTAAAACAATGCTTTGAATGTAGTAACATGCCTTAGAGAATTCCCTCAATTCCTTACAAGATATACACTCTATTTTCATTCAGATTTTCTAACTCCACACCCTACACTAGTCATATGTGAGAAGATTGATGTAGAAATGAAAACGAATGCTCACATATATGTATCACAAAGAACGCAATTTCTAGAGTTAAGAAGCATGTTTAGATATGATCTCATGAATGGAATGCTACTACTTAGATGCGAGAACCAGTGACACCATATGCTCATACCAAATTCAAACTCCACAAATTGAAACACCTAACACTCAAGATAGAAGTTAAGGGTTGTAATGGGGCTTGGGGTGTTGGTTAACAAGGAAAGGATAGGGAAAACAAACGTTCTTCAAGCGATAGTAAGCAAAGCAATGAAATTGAGACTTAGAATTCACTTAGATTGCAGAAATTAACTTTAACATACAAGGGGGATACTTAAACAACTCCTTAGGGTCAAATTCATTGTTTTGGAATCTTACTTCAACCAACAATACTTTGGAACTCTTTTTTTTTTTTTTTTTTTTTTTTTTTTTTTCTTTTCTTTTCTTTGCCGTGCCTATGGCACACAATTCCTCATAAAAAATACTTCCCCCACACTTGTTTTCTGCTAACTTAGATCAAAAGGAATTCAATTTGAATCATGCCTTACTATGCTTTAAGAATCAAGGGTTTGGATGGTCCTAAACTAGGCTAGGTGAGGGTAATGTGGGTTAACAAAGAAAAGGCTAAACAAAGCTCAACGGGGTTAAAACCTACAAAACATAATGACATAGGGGATTCATGGCTTTTTGGCTAGGGTGGTGGTAACTACACAACTTCATCTTGAATATGTGTTATGCAAATCAATAACATGCTTTGAATGAAATGGGCATGAGTTCTAGCATTTGGAACTAAATGATGAAACGCCTTCTAAGTAGCAACCAAGCAAAGAATAGTGAGATCATGCAACGGCTTAGAAAACAAAGAATGCACAGATTTTAACTCTCCAAATAAACGTTTAGGCTCAAGTCTCACAAAGTTGTAGCGTTAGTTTGAGTTCCTTCCTTCAAGCATGTTACAAAAACTGATTTTTCCTTTATGATTGCATGTGAATTCATAAGTTATAACCACAACTAAGCATAACAAAGAGTAAATCAAACTTTCATCCATGTTAATCACTCTCTTTAACAGCCATGTAATTACAAACCGAATCCTCATCATTGTGTTGGAAGGTACCCTAAGACACAAACAAACACACAAAAACAACTCTTTTTGGGTTTTTAAAACAAATTTTTCAAATTTTTATGTAATTTTCGGATTTTTACTTCAAAACACACTAAAACACATCAAAACTGCTCAAAAACACTTAAAAACAGCAAGGAACAAGTCTTCAAGTTTAGGGTGATAAAATCCCACGAATTTGCATCTAAAACACTTAGTTACCCCCCCACACTTAATTCAAACATTGTCCTCAATGTTTCAAGCATAAAATCACACTAAACAAAAAGAAACACACAAACAGTAAGTAAATAACAAAACTGGGCAGATTAGAAATAAACAACAAAGTGAAGGGTTTTAGAAACTCAAATCTGGAATTGGAGTGATTCCTTGGTCTTCCTTTGTTGAATTGCATGGGTTGCCTCCCAAGTAGCGCTTTCTTTAATGTCGTGAAGCCGGACGAAGAACACAATCATGCCCCATTGGAGCCCACGGCACTCTCATACATTGCATCTTTGAACGGTAATGGATAGTGATGTTTGTTGATGGGTGCGTTGTGTTGCCTAAGGTTCATGCACATGCGCCCACCATCGGGGATTTGCTTGGGTACCTGCACCATAGAAGGGAACCACCTCTTAATTTTAATGGGAATTGGATTTGGACTAGGTGCCTTACCTTGGTGTTGTGATGAAGTGGCAGCAACATGAACTGTGTTCCTCATGGTATTCTCGGCCACATTGGGTATCTTAAGGGCAGTGGCCGTGGGGTCCTCATACTCCACTCCAATTCCCTCATCTTGCATGGTTCTTGAAGCAACCTTTGTGTTAGGGGCTGAATGATCCGTCCCTATCTTTTCTATTGTATCAATAACACAACAAGAACGAACAACGTTAGGAGTCTCAATGGATTCAGGAATTTTAAAACAAATCATATCACCACCAAATGCCATAGTTACTTCTCCTTTGGCTACATCAATCTTGGTTTGAGCCGTTTTCATGAAAGGCCGTCCAAGGAGAATGGGCAATGAAGGAGCATGATCTGATTCATCCATCTCAAGAACATAGAAATCCGCCGGAAAGATCAAATGATTAAACTGCACCAAAACATCTTCCACAACTCCCTGTGGGTATGCATTAGATCTATCGGCCAATTGTATGATTACACCATCATTTTTTAACTTGCCTAGGTTCATCGATGCATAAATTGAATATGGCATAACATTTATGGATGCACCTAAGTCTAACATGGCAGATTTGAACCTAGTATTACCAATGACACAAGGAATGGTGAAACTACCTGGATCTTTGCATTTAGGAGGTAGTTTACGTTGTATCATGGCAGACACATTCTCACTTACCTGTACCACTTCTTTCTCCCGAAAACGTTTCTTTGTTGTACAAAGCTTCTTCAAACACTTGGCGTACTTCGGGATTTGCTTGATTGCATCCAAGAGAGGTATGTTAACTTGAACCTTCCTAAATGTCTCTAGAACATCTTTTTCCTCCTCTTCCTTTTTGAATTATAAAAATCTGCTAGGAAAGGGCACATTGGGTGGAATAATGTTAGAATTAACCAAACTTGGACTCATCTTACCTAGGGTGGACGGATTGGATGGCTTAGGGGCCATGGGTGCTTGCGGCAAAGGTGGTGCTACCTTTGCCGTGAGTGGACTTGGTGTCTCCTCTTCAGATTTCAACGTTTGGGACCTGATTTTGGTGGTGTAGGGCCTGCCCCAACTTCTTTTCCACTCCTTAGCATGATTGCATTTGCGGTTTCAAAGCCTCCTTTTGGATTCGCAATGGTTGAACTAGGAAGCTTCCCTGGTTCTCTAAACTGCCCAACAAATTCCGCAATCTGCCCAATTTGTTTCTCAAGTTGATCCACCCTTTTTTCTTGGTTTTGCATAGCCTTAGCTTGATCTTCCTGCCCATTAGACAACTTAGTTAGTATCTTAAGAAGTGCATCATTGTCAAGAGACGTACCTGAGGCATTTGGGCTGGATTGGGCTTGATTTTGGTTGGGTGTGTACGGCTTGGTGAAGAACCCCGGGGGTTGTTGCCTAAAGCCTCCTTGGTTTTGAGGTTGTTGGGGCTCCCTCCACTTGAAATTTGGGTGGTCTCTCCAACCGGGATTATATGTGTTTGAATATGGATCGTTCCTTGGTTGGTTTTGCCCTTGAAACCCAATTGCATGGGCGCTTTCCCATCCACCATTTTCAATCAACTGTGGACATTTTTCCGAGACATGTCTTTGGATGGAACATACGCCACATACAATTGGTCCTTGCATCTTCATGCCCTCGGCCATCTGAGACACAAGAGAAGTAAGATTAGCCAATTGTGAGTGAAGATCGGAAGTTGTACTTACCTCATGTACTTGGTGCCGTGGGGGTCCCCTTTGGCCTACACCCTCGTACTGTTGAGCGTTCAACGCTCTATTAGCAATCAAGACCTTGGCAGCCATGGGTGTTTTGTCCACCAATGCTCCCCCCGCCGAAGCATCAAGCATTTGACGTTCTAGAGGTAGGAGACCCTCGTAGAAGTATTGCAAAAGCAACTCCTCCTTCATCTGATGCTGTGGACAAGAAGCAACAAGTGATTTAAATCGTTCATAATATGTAGGGAAAGACTCACCTTCTTCTTGCTGAATTCCGCTTATCTTTTTGCGTAGGAGGATGATGCGAGAAGTTGGAAAGAACTTCTCCAAGAACGCTCTCTTCATACTCTCCCAAGAAGTGACAGTGCCGGGAGCTAACTCGTATAACCAATCCTTGGCTTTATCCATCAAAGAGAATGGAAAAGCCTTCATCTTCAAGATATTTCCGTCAACATTGACGGGAGTCATACTAGAGCAAACTACTTCAAATTCTTTCAAATGTTTGTTAGGATCTTCCATGGACAAGCCATGGTATTTAGGAATATGATGAAGCAAACTTGACTTTAATTCAAACTCATCCGTCTTACCTTGGGCAGCCGCGGGGTATTGGATGCACAAGGGTGTGGCATTATCCAAACCCGAGGCGGAAAGCTCCTTGAGTGTACGATTGTCCATGGCCATGCCTTGGACTTCTTCAAATATCCCTGCCGTGGCTTCCTCCTCCTCTTCTTGTACGTTTTCTTCAAGGTCAGATTCGGAATTGGGTGGAGGGTGTTCTGGCTGGTTTCTAGCTCTTCTTAACTTCCTCTCAAAATCGTCGTCAAAATCCAAGATATTTGCACGAATCGGTTGAGAGCTTCTAGTCATACATTAGTACCTAAGAAACAAGAAACAAAATTAGGTCAGAAACTTAAACAAAGTCAGAAACAAAGTGAAATAAAAGAAACAAAAACAATCCAAGGGATTAGCAAAATTGCTAATCCCCGGCAACGGCGCCAAAAATTTGATGCGAAATAGATAAGCACACAAATTAAACCCTCTTTTTGTCAAATTGTAGTAAAGATGTAAGTAGGGATCGTTCTAGACCGGGGATTAGGAGGGATTGCTAAACACTTGGAAACTGACTTAAAAACTCAAAAACAAAGTTAAAACACTAAACTAGACTCAAAGAATGCAAAACTAAAGTTTAAAACACTTAAACAAACCTAGAACTCAAAACAGCAACTAGAATGCTCAAAACTGCCTAAAAACCACTTTCTGGGCAGTTTTGAGCACCTCCAATAATTTGGACGAAATTTGATGAAAACTTGAATCAAAATACTTAGAAACACAAATCAACACACTTCCTAACTAATCTAGGACTCTAAAATAAAGGGGGATTTTGTTTTGACGAAAATTAAAATGAAGAAAACAGATTGGAAATAGGGCAGATTGTAAAAACGATTTTGGTGAAATAGATGGGTAAAAGGCTAGTTAGGAGGTTCTTCTCCACACATGTCACACTTGCAAACAAAACGATTTTCAGTTGTTCTTCCAATGAATTATGAATACTCAACGCCCCAAATTAACCGTGAATTCCACTAATTAACCCTCAGTTTTTCCACAAGTTATTAAGTTGGATGATTGCATACGACAACCCAAAACATTCCCTACAAGTTCCCTACATGAATTGCATAATAGAGAAACAAGCAAGAATCATTACGTTCTATGAAAAACATAAGCATTGAGGAAGCATTCGTTACTATGAATTGCATGAAACTTATGCTAAGAATTCATTCAACGCGATCGTTTTCAAGCGATCTTCACTACTTGTGATTATAAGATTGTAACTATTAGGTGAAACTCCCTCATAATCTAGCATCATATTCATGCATGAAAACTAAGCGTGCACTCTCAATCAACATACACAAATAAGTTATCAATCAAATAGATGAACGAATTGAATTCACAACTTATGAAATAACAACTGAATGAAATCGAATCAAATTGCAAGCATGTACATGGTTTCGAATTACCCCCCAACTAAGGGGGTTTAGTTCCTCATACTCACAACATAAAGTTTATCGAATTGAAACATCGAAGACATAAGAAAGATTACACCTAAAACTCCCAAGAATTCCACTTTGAATTTCTGCACGTCAAGCTCCTCTTCTCTTCTCCTTGCTGCGGCAGAGATGGTTTTGGGGGTTTTTGGATGTGGTTTTGGTTTGAGAATGGAGTTAGGATGATATGGTGGTGCGGCAAGGTGTGTGGGTGGTGTATGGAAGTGTAGAATGGTGTATGGAGGTGGATGGTGGCTGCGGCAAGGTTGGGAAATAGGCTGGAATGGATGAAGGCTGCGGCAAGGAGGTGTATGGGTGATGGTGGCTGCGGCAAGGTGGGGGAATAGGGTTTGATAATTTCTGATTTGTGGAGAGGGATGTGATGTGCGGCAAAGGGGTTAAAACACCTATATATAGGCACCTAATACCCTAATTAAATCAGATTGAAACAATGGGCTAGGGTTAAGGTTTGTGAAATAGGGCTTCTAGGATGGACATGTGCGGCATGGGCTTAGGAGAATTGGATTAGGGTTTAACATGGCAGAAATTGAATGATTAGGCCCTAGGATGCGGCATGGACTTAGGGTTCACAAGGAATTAGGGTTTAAGTCATCTAAAAGCCCAAAGCCGAGAATAGAAACTCACGAAAATGGAAACCTCCAAGAATAGAAACTTCCAACTTTAGAAACTTTGGTTGCCAATTCCGATTTAGGAAAGATCAACCCAAAATGGAAACTTTTAGGCTTAGCTTTCCTACTTCAAGTAGGAAACCTCAAATCTCGAACTCTTCAATTTCATCCCAACCTTGTGTTCCAAGCATGTCCTTTTCATTCCAAGCTCACTTTTTGCTCCAAAAGCTCCAAATTGCATCATTTCATGTAATATGTCCTTTAAACCTGAAAACACATGAAAGTAGCTTAAAAGACTACTTTAACGAAGAAAACATAACAAAGATGCATAAGAACTAGCTAACTAAGGCGCATAAATATGCTCCTATCAATCAACTTTTAAACTCAAAGGGGAAATTCATGCAACACTTAGGGTCAAATTCAATGTTTTGGACCCCTTCTTCAACAACCAACACCTTAGAGCTCATTTTCATGCTCTTTCAACTCTTTTTCACACTTTTCCCAACATTTTTCGTTTTTTCTTCTTTTTCCTACGAATTTTCTTTTTTTTTTTTCGTGCCTCAAAATAGACTTTGGCACATCCCCCTATCGCAAATCCTTCCCCCACACTTGTTTTCTGCATACCCTCAATCACAAGGAATTCATTTTAAGTCATGCTTACTATGCTTCAAGAACAAGGGTATGGATGGTCCTAATCTAGGCTAGGTAAGGATAATGTGGGTTAACAAACAATATAGGCTAACTAAGGCTCAACGGGGTTAACCCTACAAAAACAAATGTATGGAGTGAAGGCTTTTTGGCTATGGTGGCAACTACTAAACAACTTCATCTTGAATATGTGTTATGCAAATCAATAACATGTTTTGAATGAAATTGGTATAAGTTCTAGTATTTGGAACTAAAGTGATGAAACGCATTCTAAGTAGCAACCAAGCAAAGAATAATGAGATCATGCAACGACTTTAGAAAACAAGAATGCACAGATTAATAACTCTCCAAATAACCGTTTAGGCTCAAGTCTCACAAGGTTGTAGCGTTAGTTTGAGTTCCTTCCTTCAAGCATGTTACAAAAACTGATTTTTTTCCTTTTTGATTACATGTGAATTCATAAGTTATAACCACAACCAAGCATAAACCAAGAGTAAATCAAACTTTCATCCATGTTTATAACTCTCTTTAACAGTCATGCAATTACAAACCGAATCCTCATCATTGTGTTGGAAGGTACCCTAAGACACAAACAAATACACAAAAACAACTTAAAAACGACTCTTTTTGGGTTTTTTAAAACAATTTTTCAAATTTTTTATGGGATTTTCGGATTTTTGAATCAAAACACATTAAAAACACACCAAAACAGCAAGAAACAACATTGGAAATTATGAGTGAGAAAACCCTACGAATTTGCATCAAAACACTTTGGTTACCCCCCCACACTTAAACCAAACATTGTCCTCAATGTTTCAAGGCATAAACTAACACAAAAACACATAAACAAACCAACAAACTCTAAACAAACTAAACATGGCAGAAACGAAATAAGCAACAAAGAGAAGGGTTTAGGAACGCAAATCTGGAATTGGAGTGCTCTCTAGGTCTTCCTTAGTCGAATGCATGGGTTGCCTCCCAAGAAGCGCTTGCTTTAACGTCTTCCAGCCGGACGATACCTCCGTTTAAGCTTGACTAGGTGCCACGGCATGGAGGGGTACCTCCTCCACGACATGCTCCTCAAACGTCTCGTAATAGGGCTTCAATCGATGCCCATTCACTTTGAATTCTTGCTGCGTCCTTGAACTTTTGATTTGCACTGCACCATGAGGGAAAACATTAGTGACAATAAAAGGACCAACCCATTTGGAACGCAACTTACCCGGAAACAATCGTAGGCGAGAATTGAACAACAACACTTTCTGCCCCATATAGAACGTCTTGACACGAATCATCTTGTCATGGAATGCCTTCGTTTTCTCCTTGTAAATCCGGGCATTCTCATATGCTTCATGTCAGATTTCCTCAAGCTCACACAATTGAAGCTTCCTATGTAAACCTGCGGCATCAAGATCCATATTAAACGTTTTGACGGCCCAATGTGCACGATGCTCTAACTCGACGGGAAGATGGCATGGCTTCCCATAGATGAGCCGAAAAGGTGACATCCCAATGGGGGTTTTGTAGGCAGTGCGATACGCCCACAATGCATCGTTTAAGCGCAAACTCCAATCCTTCCTCGTAGGCCCCACGGTCTTCTCAAGAATTTGCTTGATTTCCCTATTCGAAACCTCGGCTTGCCCGCTCGTTTGAGGATGATAAGGTGTGGCCACCTTATGCGTGACATTGTATTTCTTGAGCAACGCCTCGATGGTTCGATTACAAAAATAGGAACCTCCATCACTGATGAGCACGCGTGGCATTCCGAACCTTGCAAAAATGTTAGTTTTCACAAAATCTGCAACCACTCGAGAATCATTAGTTCGGGTGGCTTTTGCTTCCACCCACTTCGACACATAATCCACAGCAAGTAATATATAAAGAAATCCATGTGACGAAGGAAAGGGACCCATAAAATCAATACCCCAAACATCAAATATTTCAACACTAAAAATGGGGGTTTGCGGCATTCGTTGTTTAGGACCTATATTGCCCGTTCTTTGGCATCTATCACAAGACATGCAAAATGTTCTAGCATCCCTAAAGATGGTAGGCCAATAGAAACCACATTCTAATACCTTAAGTGCTGTTCTATTAGTGCCAAAGTGTCCCCCACAAGCATAAGTGTGACAAAATGTTAGAATAGCATTAAACTCAGAATCGTGCACACACCTACATATAACTTGGTCAAGGCAATATTTCCATAGATACGGGTCATCCCACACATAAAACCGTGCCTCTTTCTTCAATTTATCACCTTGGTGTTTAAGTAATTCACTAGGAACATGTTTAGACACCAAATAATTCACCAAATCAGCATACCACGGTTCACTTACCTTGACGGACATCAGTTGCTCATCTGGGAATGTCTCCATGATAGGTACGGCATCCTCCTCATGTACCATACGGCTCAAGTGGTCAGCCACCACGTTTTCACTTCCCTTCTTGTCCCGGATTTCGATATCGAACTCTTGGAGAAGAAGCATCCAACGAATGAGTCGTGGTTTGGCCTCCTTCTTGGTGAATAAATACTTCAATGCTGCATGGTCAGTATAAATAATAACTTTAGTACCAAGCAAATAAGAACGGAATTTATCTAAAGCAAATACAACAGCTAGAAGTTCTTTTTCAGTGGTGGAATAATTCAATTGTGCATCATTTAAAGTCCGAGAGGCATAATAGATAGCATGCGGCCTCTTGTCCTTCCTTTGCCCCAAAACAGCTCCTAATGCATAATCGGAAGCGTCGCACATAAGCTCAAAAGGAAGGCTCCAATCCGGTGGAACTATGATAGGGGCCGAAGTTAGCATGTCCTTTAGGTGATTGAATGCCTTCTCACACTCCTTGTTGAAGTCAAACGCCACATCTTTCTGGAGGAGACGGCAAAGAGGGTTTGAGATCTTGGAGAAGTCCTTGATAAATCGCCTATAAAATCCTGCATAACCAAGAAACGAACGAACCTTTCGAACCGAAGTAGGAGAGGGTAAGTAGCGTACAAGATCTATTTTCGATTTATCCACTTCAATTCCTCTTTCTGAAACAATATGCCCTAGAACTATGCCTTGTCTAACCATAAAGTGACATTTTTCCCAATTAAGCACTAGGTTAGTTTCTACACATCGTTTCAAAATTATTGTGAGATTTTCCAAACATCCATCAAATGAATCACCAAACACACTGAAATCATCCATAAATACCTCAATAATCTTTTCCACAAAATCTGAAAAGATACTTACCATACACCTTTGAAATGTGGCCGGAGCATTGCATAAACCAAAAGGCATGCGACGATAAGCAAAAGTACCAAAGGGGCATGTGAAAGTTGTCTTTTCTTGGTCATCCGGCGCTATGACAATCTAATTATATCCAGAATAACCATCAAGGAAACAATAAAAAGAATGACCGGCTAACCTTTCAAGCATTTGATCAATGAACGGCAAAGGGAAGTGGTCCTTCCTTGTGGTGGCGTTGAGCTTCCTATAATCAATGCACACTCGCCAACCTATTTGGATACGGGTTGGCACAAGCTCATTCTCGGCATTCTTCACCACGGTCACTCCGGACTTCTTTGGAACACATTGCACCGGTGACACCCAATGACTATCAGAGATCGGATAAATCACTCCACAATCAAGAAGTTTGATAATCTCCTTTTTCACAACTTCCATCATTGGAGGGTTGAGACGGCGCTGAGCCTCTCGAGTTGGTTTAGCCCCCTCCTCTAGAAGTATGCGATGCATGCACGTAGTTGGGCTAATTCCCCTAATATCGGCCAAAGTCCACCCAATGGCCGTCTTGTGCTCTTTCAACACTCGGATCAACTTCTCCTCCTCTATGGCCGTGAGTGATGAAGAGACAATGACGGGCAATGTCTCGTTGTCTCCCAGAAAAACGTACTTTAAATGATCGGGTAACGGTTTAAGCTCAAGTACAGGTGCCTGAATCACTGAGGGTAACATCTTATTAGTGGAAACTGGAATTGAAATTGGGTTAGAAGGCTTACCATGGTGTTGAGGGAGTGACTCAAGGGCAGCCACTATCTCGGCCTCATCCTCACTTCTAGGCACGGCAACACCATTTTTGTGCCCAATTCCTTGTGCAATTGTCGTTTCAAGTGTATCCCTCTCCAAACAATCGAGAAAATCCTGCGCCAAATCATCAATTATATCAATAGAAAAGCAAGAATGATCGTCCTTAGGAAATTTAATACTTTCAGAAAGATTAAAATCAATGACTTCCCCATCAAATTCCATCGTTAAAGTTCCTTTAAACACATCTATCTTGGTGCGGGCTGTTTTCATGAAGGGCCTCCCTAATAGAATCGGCAATGGGGTAGAATGGGGTGAATCCTCCATGTCAAGCACGTAAAAGTCCGCTGGAAAAATCAAATTACCAACCTGCACCAAAACATCTTCCAAAACACCCTTTGGGTATGCATTAGAACGATCGGCTAATTGAATTATCACACCATCATTTTTAAGCTCACCTAAGTTCATAGATGCATAAATTGAGTATGGCATAACATTAATCGAAGCCCCTAAGTCTAACATGCATTGTTCAAACTTAGTATTACCAATAACGCATGGAATTGTAAAACTACCCGGATCTTTGCATTTAGGGGGTAATTTCCTTTGTAACACAGCAGAGACGTTTTCACTTACCTGGACCACCTCTTTGTTCGAAATCCTTCTCCTTGTTGTACAAAGTTCTTTTAAGAACTTAGCATACCTCGGGACTTGCTTAATTGCATCAAGGAGCGGGATATTGACTTGAACTTTCCGAAATGTCTCTAGAATGTCCTTCTCGGCTTCTTCCTTCTTTGATTGCCCAAACCTGCCAGGAAAGGGCACATTCAGTGGAATAGAACTAGAAAAAGTCGAATTTGGACTTACCTTGGTGGTTGAGGACGATTTAGGAGGGTTAGAGGGTGGCGGCATGGATTGGTCATCCTTGGCCGTGGGTTTTGCTCTTTGTGCCTCCTCTTGCATCAACTTGTCCTCCTCGTTTTGACTTGATTTGGATATATTCGAGTCCGCTCCAACCTGTTTACCACTTCTCAACATGATGGCCTTAGCGGTTTCAAATCCTCCCTTCGGGTTCACAACGGTTGAACTAGGCAATCTGCCTTGTTCTCTAATTTGCCCCATAAACTCTGCAATTTGACCCATCTGCTTCTCCAAGTTGTCCACCCGTTTGTCTTGGATTTGTCTCTCCTTATTTTGAGTTTGTACTTCCTGCGTCAAAGTAGTAAGTAACTTAACAACTTGATCATTATCCAAAGACGTACCTGAGGTTGGTGGGGCGGTTTGTACTTGGTTTTGATTGGGGACGAATGGCTTTGTATAAAAGCCCGGTGGTTGCTGCCTAAATCCTCCTTGTTGTTGGGGTTGTTGAGGATCCTGCCATTTGAAATTTGGATGGTCTCTCCACCCCGGATTGTAGGAATTAGAGTATGGATCATGGTGTGGTTGATTTTGGTTCCCAAACCCCACGGCATTGGCAGATTCCCAACCCCCATTCTCAATCAATTGAGGGCATTGATCATTGGCATGTCCTTGCACCGAGCACACGCCACACACACTTGGTCCATGAATCTTCATTCCCTCGGCTAACTGAGAAACAATAGAAGTAAGGTTAGCTAATTGGGATTGAATCTCGGGCATAGAACTTACCTCATTCACTTGTGGCCGTGGGGGGTCCCTTTGTCCAACACCTTCGTATTGTTGTGCATTATGTGCTCGGTTGGCAATTAGAACTTTTGCAGCCCCCAGAGTCTTATCCACCAACGCTCCTCCCGCCGAGGCATCAAGCATTTGGCGTTCCATGGGAAGGAGTCCTTCGTAGAAGTATTGAATGAGTAGCTCCTCCTTCATTTGATGCTGTGGACAAGAAGCAACAAGTGATTTAAAACGTTCATAATAAGAAGGAAACGATTCACCTGGGTTTTGTTGGATGCCACTAATCCGTTTCCTCAAGAGAATGACTCTTGAAGTTGGGAAAAACTTCTCCAAGAACGCTCTTTTCATACTATCCCAAGATGTAACCGTTCCGGGTGCTAACTCGTAAAGCCAATCTTTCGCCTTTTCCAAAAGTGAGAATGGAAAAGCCTTCATCATCAGAATACTCCCGTCAACATTGATGGGTGTCATGCTCGAACAAACAACCTCGAACTCCTTGAGATGCTTGTTGGGATCTTCCATGGAAAGGCCATGGTATTTCGGAATGTGGTGCAACAAGCTTGACTTCAACTCAAATTCGTCGGTCTTGCCTTGGGCAGCCGCGGGGTATTGAATGCATAATGGTGCGGCATTGGTCAACCCCGTGGCCGAAAGCTCTTTAATGGTTCGATTGTCCGCGGCCATAACTTCTTCTTCCTCTTTTTCAAACTCAGATTCGGCCTCTGAACTTGAACTAGGTTCACTAGGTTCGGGATGCCTCCTCTTTCTTCTCAAATCACGTTCAAAATCGTCGTTGAAATCCAATATGTGTGCATGCACGGTTTGAGAGCTCCGCGTCATGCACTAGTACCTAAACCAAGAAAACAAAACAAAATAAGCAACTAGGTAAATTATACTAAAACACACGGCAAAAACACAAGGGATTAGCAATTTTGCTAATCCCCAGCAACGGCGCCAAAATTTGATGTGAAAATTAACTTGACACACAAATTAAACCCTATGGATGACAATTGTAGTATATGAGCAAATAGGGATCGTTCTAACCGGGGATTAACTAGGGATGCTAATCAATGTAAATCTGACTCAAGAACATAAAAATATAATGTAGAACACTAAACTAGACTCAATTAATGCAAAACTAGGGTTTAAAACACCTAAACAAACTAAAAACTCAAAACAGCAACTAAAAGGCTCAAAACTGCCTTAAAACCACTTTCTGGGCAGTTTTGAGTACCTACACTAGTTTGGACGAATTTGGACTATGACTTGACTCAAAACACTTAAAAACACAACTAAATGGATTTCTAACTAATCTAACACTTTAAAATAAATGGGGGAATGATTTTGACGAAATTAAAACTTTAAAACTCAAACTTTAAAAACAAATGTAAAGCAAAACAGATTGTGATTAAATAGAATGGTGAGAAGCTAGTTAGAGGGTTCCTTATCCACACATGAACATATGCATACAACTCGATCTCCAATTACTCTTTCAACAAACCATGAATGACAATGCCCCAAATTAACTAGATTGCACCGATTAATTCTCAGATTTCCCTAGATTCATTGAATTGAACGGAATACGCATTACAACCAAATTATTCTTATCAAGGACCCTAACTATGGAATACGCATGATAGAGACACATATCAAAGATCATTAAGTTTAATGGAAATCATAAGCATTGACGAGGCATTCATAACTATGGGATACGCATGTTACTCTTGCCTAGGATTTACTTAACACAATCGTGACTAGCGACTTTCACTACTTATGAATACAAGTTAATAACGATTAGGTGAAATTCCCTTATATCCTAGCATCGAGTTTAGGCATGCAAATTAAGTGTCGACCCTCAACCCACATACATAAACAAGTTATCAATCAAATAGATAAGTAAATCACATTCACAATTTCTGAAATCATAATTGGAAGAAATCAAATCATATAAAACATATGTCCATGGCTTCAAATTCACCTCTAACTAAAAAGAAATTAGTTCCACATGTCTAACATAATTGAACAACAATTTAAATTAAACATGAAAACAGAAACAAAGAAAGAAAGAACTCCAAACACTCCACTAATGGCAGATTGCATGTGCAAGGTGTCTTCCTCCTTTGGACTGCACGGCACTCCTTCTTTCTCCTCCTTTGGTGGCTGCACAAGGTGGTGATGGTGGTGGGAAGGCACGGCTGTGGTGGATGGATGATTATGGAAGAGGGTAGAAGGGTTAAAAGGACTAGGGAGGCACGGCAAGGACTTAGAACTAGGGAGAATGAAGGGGTTGGTTGCGGCAAGGGTTTAGAATGAATTTCTGGAGTGAATGGATGATATGGGAGGTGGTGTGTTCGGCCAAGAGGTTTAGAAGAATATATATAGGCACTTAAAAACCCTAGCAATCAGATTAGGGTTTCTAGAAACCCAAATCCACCAGAAAATAGGTTAAAACAATCAGAATTTGCAAGGGAAAAGGCCTAGGGTTCGGCTGATTTAGTGGGCTAGGGTTTAGGCTTCTAGAATGCCTTGCAAGGCAAGGAAATCAGATATCTTGGGGCCTAGGTGCGGCATTAAGTGAGGATCCAAGATGAATTGGGCTAGGAAGGTGCGGCCTTGTCCAAGAGGTAAGGATGGGTCATCTAGAAGCCCAAAGCCAAGAATAGAAACTCTCACAAATGGAAACCTCCGAGAATAGAAACTTCCAACTTTAGAAACTTTGGTTTCTAATTCTGAATTCTTTGTTCTTCACTTTCATTTCTTCATTTCTTAAGCTCCCTTGACCTTCAAACTCGTCCATTCCTTGTGCTCCAAGCATGTACTTTTCAATCCAAGCTCACTTTTGCTCTAAAATGCTCCATTTTGCCATCTTTTATGTCATATGCCCTTTGAACCTGAAAACACATGAAAGTAGCTCAAAAGACTACTTTAACTAAGAAAACATAACGAAAATGCATAAGAACTAGCTAACTAAGGCGCATAAATATGCTCCTATCAGTATCTTATCCAAAACCTCATCCATAACCTTATCTTAGCTTATCTTATCCAATTAAACCTTATCTTATCCTATCTTATCCTAATCCTAAACTATCCACATTCCAGCCATTTAGGAGGGTTTCTAATTAGATTAGGATGCTTAAATTGGGATTTCTAGAAGACCTTATCTTATCCTACAAAGATGACACCTAGGAACTGATGTGAAAATTAACTTAACACACAAATTAAACCCTATTTGTGACAATTGTAGTAATGATGTAAGTAGGGATCGTTCTAACCGGGGATTAACTAGGGGTGCTAATGTAATACAAATCGACTTAGAAACACAAAAACTAAACTTAAAGACTCTAATTAGACTACTAAGATTCAAAACAGATTTGAAACACTCAAATCTGCCCAAAACTGACTAAAACAAATTAATTGACTCAAACAGCAACTAAGACAAGATTTGGACGAATTTGACAAAACTTATGACTCAAAATACTTAAAAACACCAAAGAGGACAGATTATGAAGACTCAAACTTAACAAAATATGGGGGAATTGTGTTTGGACGAATTTGAACTAAATGCACAGATTGTAAATTAAAACAGATTGTGAACTAAATGTGATGAATCAATGGGTGATGGAATGGCTAAGGGGTTCTTCTCCACACATGAAATTTATGCAACGTAATCGATTTCCAGTTATCAATTCATTAAGTTATGAACCTCGACACTCCAAGTTAATTAGGTCCGCTTAAATTAACTTTCAGATTTCCCTAGAATCATTGAATTGGATGAATATGCATCGCAAACAAATTATTCCTAACAAGTTCTCTATATGAACAGCATGATAAAGATACAAGTTAGAATCATTAAGTTCTTTGGAAATCATAAGCATCAACAAGGCAATTGTAACTATGAAAAGCATGATACTCCTGCCATGAATCTACTTAACACGATCGTGACTAGCGATCTTCACTACTTGCGAATATAAATTCATAACGATTAGGTGTAACAAACTTATATTCTAGCACCAAATTCCAGCATGCAAATCAAGCGTGCACTCTCAATCAACATACAAGAATAAGTTTTGAATTAAACGGTTAAGCAAATTGTATTCATGACTTATGCAACGATAACTGGAAGTAATCAACTTATTTCACATAAATAAACATGGTTTTGAATACACCCTTAGCCAAAACGAATTTAGCCAATCATACTCAATGAAAAACAAAGATTACAAGAAGTAGACATTGAAATATAAGATAGAATACACCTAAAATTGTTCAACAACTCAGATTGAAGAGCCAAACAATTTTCATGAACTGTCTCCTTCTCTTCTCCTTGCGGCAGATTGGGGGAGGATGATTTCTGGGGGGTTTTTGTGATGTAGAATGGATTATGGATGGTGTAGGGGCACGGCAAGGCTTGGGGGTAGTGTATGGGTGTTGTGTGGAAGGTGTGGAGATGAAGAATGGTGGTGGAAATCGGCAGAGATGGAGGAGGACTGGTTTCTGAGGTTGTGGATGGGTTTTGACGAATTTGGGAGAGTGTGTGGCTGAATGGAGATGTTTGTGGCTGCACAAACATGTTTATTTAAAGGGATTAGGAAATTAAAAACCCTAGACTAATTAGGTAATCAGGAATTAAGTTTAAAGCTTCTAGAATTAAGGAAACAAATCAGAAAATTAAAGGAAATAGCAAGGGAAATTCGGCTAGGGTTAAAAACACAAAAGGAAAGTGTTTTAAAGCCTAGAATCAGGAAATAAGAAAGAGGAAATACCAAGGGGGGTGCGGCAAGGGTTCAAAAGGTGCAAGAAATGTGTATTTGATGTCCTAGAATGCTTTAGGAAGTCTTCATAATTGCTGGAACTTTTAGGGACAATTAGGAAAAATCAAACCAAAGTAGGAAACCTTGGCTTAACTTTCCTACTTCAAGTAGGAATCCTTGTTGGAGGAGGAATCCTTGTTCTTCTAGGAATCCTCATGTGATTAGGAATCCATCTTCAATTAGGAATCCTTCGTTGATTAGGAATCCTTCGTCGATTAGGAATCCTCCTTCATGTACGCACTTTCCTACTTCAACTAGGAAACCTTGTTCAAGTAGGAATCATCATCTTCAAGTCTTCAAATTCGTCCAAACCTTGGCTCCAATTATGTGATAATCATTCCAAGCCCAATTTTGCTCCAAAAAGCTCCAAAATGCATCTTCTTGCATCCTTTGGCCTTAAAACCTGAAAACACATAAAACTAGCTTAAAAGACTACTTTAACTAAGAAAACACCATGGAAAAGCATAAGAACTAGCCAATTAAGGCGCATAAATATGCTCCTATCAGGAACCTTTCTAGAAGCCTAAAAATCTGCCTTGCATTATCTTCTAGAACCCTAGATCCTTGCCGCACCTAATACCTATTTCCCTTGGGATTTTTGGTTTCTAGAAGCCTTATCTTTTCACACTCTTTGTGCTGCACATTATCTCCCAATCCCTTTGGGTTTCTGACTTGTTTTCCTTATAGGATTGGATGTTATTATCCTATGCAATTTAGGCCTTTAAAACCTTGTCCTTTGCTACCTAGGAGATGGGATTTTCAGCCTATATATACAACCCATTGCCGCACCCTTTCACTCACCACCCTCTACCAGATTTTCACTACACCATTCACCAATCATCCCTCATTGTGCCGTGAGTTTGCAAGGAGAAGAAGGAAGACAACTTGAAGCCGTGCATGCCATTCAAGAAGTTGGATTGTCGGAGCGTTTCTAGGTGTTTTCTATCTTTGTTTCAATGTTTAAATTTATTTATCTTTGTTTATTTGCGAACATGAGGAACTAATTTCTTTATAGTTAGAGGGGAATTCAAAGCCATGATCATATGTTTTATATGACTTGACTTCCTCCAGTTATGATTTCATAAATCGTGAATGTGGTTTACTTATTTATTTGATTGATAACATGTTTATGTATGTTGATTGAGGGTCGACACTTAGTTTGCATGCATGAATTTGATGCTAGAGTATAAGGGAATTTCACCTAATCGTTATTAACTTATATTCATAAGTAGTAAAAGTCGCTAGTCACGATTGTGTTAAGTAAATCCTTGGCAAGAGTAACATGCGTATTCCATAGTTATGAATGCCTCGTCAATGCTTATGATTTCCATTGAACTTAATGATCTTTGATATGTGTCTCTATCATGCGTATTCCATAGTTAGGGTCCTTGATAAGAATAATTTGGTTGTAATGCGTATTCCATTCAATTCAATGAATTTAGGGAAATCTGAGAATTAATTGGTGCAATCTAGTTAATTTGGGGCATTGTCATTCATGGTTTGTTGAAAGAGTAACTGGAAATCGAGTTGTATGCATATGTTTCATGTGTGGAGAAGGAACCTTCTAACTAGCCTTTCACCATCTTAATTTTCATCAAAACGTTTTTGTCAAAGTTTGTTTTCAAAGTTTCTGTTTTCAAAGTTAAATTCGTCCAAAATCAATCCCCCTTTTCTTAGTTGAGTCATAATAGTTAGACATCACTTTAGTTTGTGTTTTTAAGTGTCTTAGGTCAAGTTAAAACCAATTTTCGTCCAAGTTTGTGTCTAGTGTTCAAAACTGCCCAGATTGTGGTTTTAAGGCAGTTTTGAGTGTTTTTGGGCTGTTTTGAGTCTTTTGGTTTGTTTTGGTGTTTTAAAGTTTAGTTTTGCATTCTTTGAATCTAGTTTAGTGTTTTAAACTTGTTTTTACGTATTTGAGTCAGTTTTCAAGTGATTTTGCAATCCCTCCTAATCCCCGGTTTAGAACGATCCCTACTTACATACTTTGCTACAATTGATAAAAAGAGGGTTAATTTGAGTGTCAACATAATTATCACATCAATCTTCTCACATATAACTAGTATAGGGTGTGTAGTTAGAAAATTTGAGTGAAAATTGAGTGCATATCTTCTCTAAGGCATGTTACTACATTCAAAACATTGTTTTAATTGGTTAAATGTGAACTAGTAAGTAGTGACTATGACTAAGTATGTGCTTAAGTGTGAAGATGACTTAATCTGTGGGAATGATGATTTTTAATATGTCATGTGCATTGGAAATCCCTGAGGCAAATGTTGGAAGGTTTAGGTTATGTTTTGTTTGTTTGTTTTGTTTCGTTTATTTTGCTCGAGGACTAGCAAAAGCTAAGTGTGGGGGAATTTGATAGGAGCATATTTATGCGCCTTAGTTAGCTAGTTCTTATGCATTTTCGCTATGTTTTCTTAGTTAAAGTAGTCTTTTAAACTATTTTCATGTGTTTTCAGGTTTTAAAGGCATATTATACAAAATGATGCAAATTGGAGCTTTTTGGAGCAAAAGTGAGCTTAGAGTGAATAGCACATGCTTGGAACAAAAGGTTTGGACGGAATTGAAGATTTGAGGATTCCTAGTCTAAGAAGGATTCCTAATCAACGAAGGAGTTCTAATTGAAGAAGGATTCCTACTCAACGAGGGATTCCTAGTTGAAGATGGATTCCTAGAAGAATGAAGATTCCTACTCAAACAAGGTTTCCTACTTGAAGTAGGAAAGTTAAGCCTAAAAGTTTCCTATTTTGGGTTGAACATTCCTAAACCTAGATGACCTTAAGTTCCAGATATTTTGAAGGTTTCCTAAGCATTTTTGGAGACAAAAGAAGGTTCTAGAACACTCCCCATAAGGTGCCGCACCAATTCCTTCTAGATGACCTATTTTCCTTGCCTTGCAAGGCTTTCTAGAAGCCTTATCCTTCATTCCCTATCAAACCGCACCTCCTTGCCCTTTTCCCTTGAGGATTATGATTTCTTAGCCTTTTTCCTTGTGGATTTGGATTCTAGAAAGCCATATCTGATTCCCTTAGGGTTTTAAGTGCTTATATATACTCATATTAACCCTTTGGCCGAATTACGACTTCTCATACACATCAATTGACGCCAAAAATCATCCCTTGCTCTCTGCCGCACCCTTCCACCACCATATTCCATAATTTCTGCCCAAAATCATCCCTTGCCGCACCACCCATCAACCCTAAACCTTTCCATACCATTCCCCATCCATTCTACACCATAAATACCACCCAAAACCTGTTCTAAACTTCTCTGCCGCAGCAAGGAAGAAGGAGAAATTGTTGATGCGCTTGCTGCCAAGTTGGAGCGTTCTAGGTGTTTTCTTTCTTTGGATTTTAATTTCTAATTTTATGTATCTTTGCTTGCGAGTATGAGGAACTAAGCCCCCCTTTGGCTAGGGGGGGATTCGAAACCATGTTTATGCTTGCTATATGATTTGATTACTTCTAATTGCGTTTCATAAGTTGTGAATTCAATTTACTTATCTATATGAATTAAAACTGGTTTGTGTATGTTGGTTAAGAGGGCCCGCTTAGTTTGCATGCATGAATTTGATGCTAGGATATAAGGGAATTTCAATTAATTGTTATGAACTTATATTCACAAGTAGTAAGGGTTGTTGATCACAATCGCGTTAAGTAAATTCTTGGCATAAGTATCATGCGCTTTCATAGTTACGAGTGCCTCGTCAATGCTTATGATTTTCATAGAACTTAATGATCCTTGCTTGAATCTCTATTATGCGCTTTCATGTAGGGAACTTGTGGGGAATGTTTTGGGTTGTCGTATGCAATTCATCCAATTCAATAACTTAAGGAAAATCTGAGGGTTAATTTAAGGGGACCTAATTAACTTGGGGCGTTGAGAATTCATGGTTTATTGAGAAGCAATTGGAAATCGTTTTGTATGCAAGTGTGACATGTGTGGAGAAGAACCCCTTAGCTAGCTTTCCATCCATCAAATTCGTTTTAGAATGTGAACTAGTAAGTAGTGACTATGACTAAGTATGTGCTTAAGTGTGAAGATGACTTAATCTGTGGGAATGATGATTTTTAATATGTCATGTGCATTGGAAATCCCTGAGGCAAATGTTGGAAGGTTTAGGTTATGTTTTGTTTGTTTGTTTTGTTTCGTTTATTTTGCTCGAGGACTAGCAAAAGCTAAGTGTGGGGGAATTTGATAGGAGCATATTTATGCGCCTTAGTTAGCTAGTTCTTATGCATTTTCGTTATGTTTTCTTAGTTAAAGTAGTCTTTTAAACTATTTTCATGTGTTTTCAGGTTTTAAAGGCATATTATACAAAATGATGCAAATTGGAGCTTTTTGGAGCAAAAGGGAGCTTAGAGTGAATAGCACATGCTTGGAACAAAAGGTTTGGACGAAATTGAAGATTTGAGGATTCCTAGTCTAAGAAGGATTCCTAATCAACGAAGGAGTTCTAATTGAAGAAGGATTCCTAATCGACGAGGGATTCCTAGAAGAATGAAGATTCCTATTCAAACAAGGTTTCCTACTTGAAGTAGGAAAGTTAGGCCTAAAAGTTTCCTATTTTGGGTTGAACTTTCCTAAACCTAGATGGCCTTAAGTTCCAGATATTTTGAAGGTTTCCTAAGCATTTTTGGAGACAAAAGAAGGTTCTAGAACACTCCCCATAAGGTGCCACACCAATTCCTTCTAGATGACCTATTTTCCTTGCCTTGCAAGGCTTTCTAGAAGCCTTATCCTTCATTCCCTATCCAGCCGCACCTCCTTGCCCTTTTCCATTGAGGATTATGATTTCTTAGCCTTTTTCCTTGTGGATTTGGATTCTAGAAAGCCATATCTGTTTCCCTTAGGGTTTTAAGTGCCTATGTATACTCATATTAACCCTTTGGCCGAATTACCACCTCTCATACACATCAATTCACGCAAAAATCATCCCTTGCTCTCTGCCGCACCCTTCCACCACCATATTCCATAATTTCTGCCCAAAATCATCCCTTGCCACACCACCCATCAACCCTAAACCTTTCTATACCATTCCCCATCCATTCTACACCATAAATACCACCCAAAACCTGTTCTAAACTTCTTTGCCGCAGCAAGGAAGAAGGAGAAATCGTTGATGCGCTTGCTGCCAAGTTGGAGCGTTCTAGGTGTTTTCTTTCTTTGGATTTTAATTTCTAATTTTATGTATCTTTGCTTGCGAGTATGAGGAACTAAACCCCCCCCCCTTGGCTAGGGGGGGATTCGAAACCATGTTTATGCTTGCTATATGATTTGATTACTTTTAATTGCGTTTCATAAGTTGTGAATTCAATTTACTTATCTATATGAATTAAAACTGGTTTTTGTATATTGGTTAAGAGGGCCCGCTTAGTTTGCATGCATGAATTTGATGCTAGGATATAAGGGAATTTCAATTAATTGTTATGAACTTATATTCACAAGTAGTAAAGGTTGTTGATCACAATCGCGTTAAGTAAATTCTTGGCATAAGTATCATGCGCTTTCATAGTTACGAGTGCCTCGTCAATGCTTATGATTTTCATAGAACTTAATGATCCTTGCTTGAATCTCTATTATGCGCTTTCATGTAGGGAACTTGTGGGGAATGCTTTGGGTTGTCGTATGCAATTCATCCAATTCAATAACTTAAGGAAAATCTGAGGGTTAATTTAAGGGGACCTAATTAACTTGGGGCGTTGAGAATTCATGGTTTATTGAGAAGCAATTGGAAATCGTTTTGTATGCAAGTGTGACATGTGTGGAGAAGAACCCCTTAGCTAGCTTTCCATCCATCAAATTCGTTTTAGAATCTGTTCAAATTTACAAAGTTTTGTTTTCGTTTTCAATTGTCGTCAAAACCAAATCCCCCTTTACTTTGTTGAGTCATATTAGTTGGAAATCAATTTAGTTTGTGTTTTTAAGTGTCTTGAGTCAAGTTAAAACCAATTTTCGCCAAATTCTTCCTTAGTGTTCAAAACTGCCCAGAAAGGCTTTTAAGGCAGTTTTGAGTGTTTGTTTGCTGTTTTGAGTCTTTTGCTTTGTTTTGGTGTTTTATAGTTTAGTTTTGCATTCTTTGAGTCTAGTTTAGTGTTTTAAACTTTGTTTTTACGTTTTGAGTCAGTTTTCAAGTGATTTAGCAATCCCTCCTAATCCTCGGCCTACAACGATCCCTACTTACATTCCATACTACAATTGATAAAAAGAGGGTTTAATTTGAGTGCTAGTTAATATCATATCAAACTTAAACACTATAATAAACACAAATAAACTATGAAAATGCAATAAAACAAGCTACCTAAGTCGCATAAATATTCTCCTATCAAATTCTCCCACACTTAGCTTTTGCTAGTCATCGAGCAAAACGAAACAAACAAAATAAAACAAAGTAAAGAAAACACACTCTAATCCTTCAAATGTTTGCCTTAGGGATTTCTAACGCACATGACATGTTAAAAATCATCATTCCCACATATTTTAGTCATCTTCACACTTGAGCACATACTTAATCATAGTCACCACTTACTAGTTCACATTTAACCAATTAAAACGATGTTTTGAATGTAGTAACATGCCTTAGAGAATTTGCTCAATTCCTTACAAGATACTCTCTATTTTCACACACATTTGCTGACTACACACCCTACACTAGTTATATGTGAGAGGATTGAGGTAAACATGTAGACGAACACTCACATATATGTATAACAGAGAAAGCATTTTCTGGAGTTATTAAACATGCTTAGATATGATCTCATGAATGAAATGCTACTACTTAGACTCGAGAACCAGTGACCCCATATGCTCATACCAATATTCAAACTCCACAAATTGAAACACACAACACTCAAGATTGAAGTCAAGGGTTGTAATGGGGCTTGGGTATTGGCTAACAAAGAAAGGTAAAGGAAAACAAAAGTTCTTAAAGACATAGTAAGCAAAGTAATGAAATTGACACTTAGAATTCACTTTTGAATGCAAAAATCAACTTTTAAACACAAGGGAAGATTCATGCAACATGTGAGCTCTTTTTCACATATTTTTCAACTCTTCTTCATTCTTTTCACAACTTTTCTTTTTTCTTTCTATTTTCCACGAATTTGTATTTTCTTTTTCTTTTCTACCCGTGCCTCTCTTAAGACTTTGGCACACACACACAAAAATCCCTTCTTCCCCCACACTTGTTTTTCTGCAAAATGTTGATAAAAAAGAATTCCCTCTAAGTCATGCTTCACTATCCTTTAAGAATAAGGGTATGGGTAGTCCTAATCTAGGCTAGGTAAGGATAATGTGGCTAAGAAAGAAAATAGGCTAAATAAGGCTCAAAATAAACCTACAAAACAAATGCATGGGATGAAGGCTTTTTGGCTCTGGTGGTAACTACTAAAGAACTTCATCTTGTTATATGTTATGCACTCAATTTTTAAGCTTTGAATGAAACGGGCATGAGTTCTAGTAGTTGGAACTAAAGTGATGAAACGCATTCTAAGTAGCAACCAAGCAAAGAATAATGAGATCATGCAACGAATTTAGAAAACAAGAATGCACAGATTAATCACTCTCCAAAGAATGTTTTAGGCTCAAGTCTCTCAGGGTTGTAGCATTAGTTTGAGTTCCTTCCTTCAAGCATATTACAAAAACTGTTTTTTCTTTTGTGATTACATGTGAATTCATAAACGACAACTACAACGAAGCATTAACCAAAGGGCATATGAAACTTCCACCCATGTTTGTAACTTTCTTTAACAGTCATGCAATTAAAAACCAAATCCTCATCATTGTGTTGGAAGGTACCCTAAGACACAACACACAAAAATGACTCTAAAAACGACTCTTGCGTTTTTTGTTTTTGGGTTTTTCAAAACTTTTTCGAATTTTTTCTTGAATTTTCGTATTTTCTTTTAAAACCACATAAAGGCACATCAAAACTACTAAAACACTCAAAAACAGTGAAAAACAACCTTTGAAATGTTAGGTCGTAAAATCCTACGAATTTTTCAATAAACACTCTGTTTACCCCCCCAACACTTAAACCAAACATTGTCCTCAATGTTTCAAACATAGACTCACACAAAAGCAAGCAAATAACACAACTAGCAAACATGACAAATATGGCAAAGTAAAAGCAGTAAAGAGTAGGGTTTAGGAATACAAATCTAGTTGTGATGCCAGAGCTTCCTAGGTCTTCTTTATTTGCATGGGCTGCCTCCCTAGAAGCGCTTGCTTTAACGTCTTCCAGCCGGACGATACCTCTGTTTAAGCTGCAATAGAGCCAACGACATGGAGGGGTACATTCTCCATGACATGCTCCTCAAAGGCCTCATAATAGGGCTTCAAATGATGCCCATTCACCTTGAATTCTTGTTGCGTCTTCAAACTTTGTATTTGGACTGCACCACGAGGAAAAACATTAGTAACAACAAAAGGACCAATCCACTTGGAATGCAACTTACCCGGAAACAAACGAAGGCGGGAATTGAAGAGGAGCACTTTCTGCCCCATAGAGAACGTCTTGCTACGAATCATCTTGTCATGGAATGCCTTCATCTTCTCCTTGTAAATGTGAGCATTTTGATAAGTTTTGTTCCTAATTTTCTCAAGCTCATTCAATTGAAGCTTTGTATGAAGACCTGCGGCATCAATGTTCATATTGAATGTTTTGACGGCTCAATGTGCACGATGCTCTAACTCAACGGGAAGGTGACATGATTTCCCATAGATGAGCCGAAATGGTGACATCCCAATTGGTGTTTTGTAGGCAGTACGATATGCCCACAATGCATCATTCAAACGCAAGCTCCAATCTTTACGAGTTGGCCCAACGGTCTTCTCCAAAATCTACTTGATTTCCCTATTCGAAACCTCGGCTTGCCCACTCGTTTGAGGATGATAAGGTGTTAAAACCTTATGTGTGACATTATACTTTTTGAGCAGCGCCTCAATGTTTCGATTGCAAAAATGGGAGCCCCCATCACTTATAAGTACCCGCGGCATTCCAAACCTTGCAAATATGTTAGTCTTAACAAAATTTGCATCCACTTGAGAATCATTAGTACGGGTGGCTTTTGCTTCCACCCATTTCGAAACATAATCAACCGCAAGTAAAATCTAATTGAAACCATGTGATGAAGGAAAATGACCCATAAAATCAATTCCCCAAACATTAAAAATTTCGACACAAAAGATGGGGGTCTGCGGCATTTGATCTTTTGAACCTATATTGCCCATTCTTTGACATCTATCACAAGTCATACAACACGTTCTAGCATCTTTAAAGATCGTAGGCCAATAAAAACCACATTCTAACACCTTAAGTGTTGTTCTTTGAGTGCCAAAGTGTCCCCCACATGCATAAGTGTTACAAAAGGTTAAAATTGAATTGAACTCAGAATGATGCACACACCTACGTAGAATCTGATCAAGGCAATATTTCCACAAATAAGGGTCATCCCAAACATAAAAACGTACATCTTTCTTCAATTTATCACCTTATTGCTTGTTTAGGGTGCTTGGAACATGTTTAGTGACCAAATAGTTAACTAAATTGGCATACCATGGCACACTTACCTCTATGGACAACAACTGCTCATCAGGGAATGTTTCTGGGATAGGCACGGTATCTTCATCATGTACCAAACGACCCAAGTGGTTAGCCACCACATTTTCACTTCCCTTCTTGTCTCGGATTTCGATATCGAACTTTTGGAGAAGAAGCATCCAGCGAATAAGCCTTGGTTTGGCCTCCTTCTTCGTAAACAAGTACTTCAACGCTGCATGGTTAGTGTAAATAATAACTTTAGTACCAAGTAAATACGAACGAAACTTATCTAAAGCAAACACAACAGCAAGAAGTTCTTTTTCAGTGATAGAGTAGTTTAATTGAGCATCATTCAAGGTCTGAGATGCATACTAGATGACATGTGGCTGTTTGTCCTTTCTTGGTCCTAAACCAGCGCCTATTGCATAATCGAAAGCATCACACATAAGTGATAGGAGCATATTTATGCGACTTAATTGGCTTGTTCTCGTGCGTTTACGTTGTGTTTCCTTAGTTATTTTAGCATTTAAAGTCATTTTCGTATGTTTGTAGGTCTTAATAACAACGTTGGCAAGAAAAGTGCATTTTGGATCAAAATTGGGCTGAAATGGATTGCATGCATGAGGATGGACGTTTTGGGCATATGTGTGTGCAAGTGTGTGTGTGCAAATGCAAGGGTAAACAATGACAACTCATACACATGCAAACTCACGGCAATGGGAAGGAATTGTGTTTGTTTTGTGGCTGAAATGATATGTGTACAAGTGTAACAACTAGGATGAAACATGGCAGCACACACATGCAAAGAGGAGCTGGAATCATCCTTCACACAAATGCAGCAACAACCCCTCATCATTACACAACATTTCTGCCACAAAACACATGCAAAGACACCCACATGCAAAGTGGAAGAAAGGCACGGCAAAGGGGAAGGAATTGTGCTTGTTTTGTGGCTGAAATGATGCAAAGAACATGTGTGTGTGCAAGTGTAATAGCTAGGATGATAACATGGCAGCAAACACATGGCAAAGAAAAGAACATGGCAGCAAACACATGGAGCACACGGCATGGGCAGAAAATGTGGGTGTTTGGTGGTTGAAATGATGAAGCATGTGTGTGTAAATGTAAAGGGGAAACATGACAGCTCACACCCACACAAGCTGCACATGCAAAGGAAATGGAGTGGTCCTCTCTCAAGCCTATAAATACCACCTCCCATATTCATCAAAGAACAGATTGGGATCCTTGTCTTTGCTGTGAGTTTTCCACCACCATTCTCTCCAAATTCAGCCAAAAATCACCCCTAGCCACACCACCCATCAACCCTAAACCTTTCCATACCATTCCCCATCCATTCTACACCATAAAAACCACCCAAACCCTGTCCAAAACCTCTCTGCCGCAGCAAGGAAGAAGGAGGAACTTTGGATGCACCTGCTGCCAAGTTGGAGTGTTTTAGGTGTTGTTTTTCTTTGAATTTTAATGTCTAATTTTATGTATCTTTGCTTTGCAAGTATGAGGAACTAAACCCCCCTTGGCTAGGGGGGGATTCAAAACCATGTTTATGCTTGCTATATGATTTGATTACTTCCGATTGCGTTTCATGAATTGTGAATTTAATTTACTTATCTCTATGAATTAAAACTAATTTGTGTATGTTGGTTGAGAGTGCACGCTTAATTGTCATGCATAAGTTTGTTGCTAGGATATAAGGGAGTTTCACCTAATCGTTATGAACTTATATTCATAAGTAGTAAAGGTTGTTGATCACAATCATGTTAAGTAAATTCTTGGCATAAGTTTCATGCAATTCATACAAGTGCCTCGCCAATGCTTATGGTTTTCATAGAACTTAATGATTCTTGCTTGTATCTCTATTATGCAATTCATGTAGGGGACTTGTGAGGAATGCTTTGGGTTGTCGTATGCAATTCATCCAATTCAATAACTTTAGGGAAATCTGAGGGTTAATTAGTGCAATTCACAGTTAATCTGGGGTGTTGGGAATTCATGGTGTGTTGAAGAGCAATTGGAAATCATTTTGTATGCAAGTATAACATGTGTGGAGAAGAACCCCTTAGCTAGCTTCTCATCCATTCAATTTAATCAATCTCGTTTTACAATCTGCTAGTTCTTAAAGTTTTTGTTTAGTTTTAAATTTCGTCAAGAACCAATCTCCCATTTATTTCAAAGTGTTAGATTAGTTAGTAATCACTTTAGTTTGTGTTTTTAAGTGTTTTGATTCAAGTGGTAAACCAATTTCGTCCAAATTTGTGTTTGTGCTCAAAACTGCCCAGAAAGTGTTTTTAAGGCAGTTTTGAGTCTTTTGGTTGCTGTTTTGAATCTTTTTGTTTATCTTAGTGTTTTAAACTTTAGTTTTGCATTCTTTGAGTCTAGTTTAGTGTTTTAAACTTTGTTTTTAAGTTTTGAGTCAGTTTTCAAGTGATTTGGCAATCCCTCCTAATCCCCGGCCTAGAACGATCCCTACTTACATACTTGCTACAATTGATGAAAAGAGGGTTTAATTTGTGTGCTTATATAAATCGCATCAAATTTTTGGCGCCGTTGCCGGGGATTAGCAACTTTGCTAATCCCTTTGATTGTTTCTTTTCATTCATTTATTTTGTTGAAGTTTCTGACCTTGTTTTGTTTCTTTGTTTTTAAAGTACTAGTGCATGACTCGAAGTTCCCACCCTGTTCATGAGCATATTTTGGACTTTGACGACGATTTTGAGAGAACTTTGAGACGAAGAAGGAACCAACAAGAGTCCAACCCACTTAGCCTGGAACCTAACCTTGAAGAACAAGTTCCAGAAGAGGAGGAGATACCCACGGCACAAGTGGGAGAAGTAGTGCAAGACATGGCCATGGACAACCGAACACTCAAGGAGCTCGCCGCTTCGGGATTAGATAATGCCGCACCTTTGTGTATCCAATATCCCACTGATGTGAAAATTATGTTGACACACAAATTAAACCCTATTTGTGACAATTGTAGTAACGATGTAAGTAGGGATAGTTCTAACCGGGGATTAACTAGGGGTACTAATCACTTGAAAACTGAATTAGAAATGCAAAAACAAAGTTTAAAACACTAGATTAGACTCAAAGAATGCAAAACTAACGTTTAAAATACTAAAACAAACCAAAAACTCAAAACAGCAACTAAAAGACTCAAAACTACCTTAAAAACACTTTCTGGGCAGTTTTGAACACAAGCACCAAATTGGACGAATTTGGGTTTTAACTTGTACCAAAACACTTAAAACATAAACCAACACACTTTCTAACTAATCTAGGACTTCAAAACAATTGGGGATTTGATTTGGACGAAAATAAACTTAAATGGCAGATTGTAAGAGAAACAGATTGTAAGATAAAATTGTAATGAATCAATGGATGATGGAATAGCTAAGGGGTTCTTCTCCACACATGAAATATATGCAACCTAAATCGATTTCCAGTTATCAAATTAATAAGTTATGAATCTCGACATTCCAAGTTAATTAGGTCCGCTTAAATTAACCTTCAGATTTCCCTAGAATCATTGAATTGGATGAATATGCATCGCAAACAAATTATTCCTAACAAGTTCTCTATATGAACAGCATGATAAAGATACAAGTTAGAATCATTACGTTCTTTGGAAATCATAAGCATCGACAAGGCATTCGTAACTATGAAAAGCATGATACTCTTGCCAGGAATCTACTTAACACGATCGTGACTAGCGATCTTCACTACTTGCGAATATAAATTCATAACGATTAGGTGAAACAAACTTATATCCTAGCACCAAATTCAAGCATACAATTTAAGCGTGCACTCTCAATCAACATACAAGAATAAGTTCTAAATCAAACGGTTAAGATTATTGTATTCACGACTTATGCAACGATAACTGGAAGTAATCAACTTATTTCACATATATAATCATGGTTTTGAATCCACCCTTAGCCAAAACGAATTTAGCCAATCATACTTAAAGCAAAACAAAGATTACATGAATTAGACATTGAAATATAAGATAGAAAACACCTAAAATCGTTCAACAACTCAGATTGAAAAGCCAAACAATTGTAGAGAATCTGTCCCCTTTGTTGCTTGCGGCAGATTGTATGGTGATGCTTCTTGGATTGTTTTGATGACGTAGAATGGAATTTGGGGGTTGTAGAGGCACGGCAAGGGGTGTAGGATGAGTGTGGATGAGTGTTTGATGGGTGGAAGATGGTGGAAAGCTCGGCAAGAATGGTGGAGGGGTGCGGCAGATTATAGAACTAGGGTTTCTGGAATTTTGAATGAATGTAGCAGCTGGTAGTTCGGCCTAGGGGTTAAAACACATATATATAAGCACTACAAACCCTAGGGCAAACAGATTAGGGCCTCTAAAACCCAAATCCATCAGAAATTAGGTTAAAACAATTAGAATTTAAGTGGGAAAAGGGCCTAGGGTGCGGCTGGTTACTAGGGTAAAGGAATGGGCCTTCTAGAATGCCTTGCAAGGCAAGGAAATCAGATTTCTAAAGCCCTAGGTGCGGCAAGGGTTAGGGGGGAAAGGCTAGGTCATCTAAAAGCCCAAAGCCAAGAATAGAAACTCTCGAAAATGGAAACCTCCAAGAATAGAAACTTCCAACTTTAGAAACTTTGGTTTCCAATTCCGAATTCTTTGTTCTTCACTTTCATTTCTTCCTTTCTTAAGCTCCTTTGACCTTCAAACTCGTCCATTCCTTGTGCTCCATAAGCATACACAACATTCCAGCTCAATTTTGCTCTAAAATGCTCCATTTCGCACTTATTTGCATTCTTTGTCTCTAAACCTGAAATTGCATGAAACTGACTTTAAACATTGAAATAACTCAAGAAAAACAACATAAGTGCATGAGAACAAGCCCACTAAGTCGCATAAATATGCTCCTATCACCCATGGCTGCGCAATGTAAGACCGAAGAGTTCGAGTTAAAGTCAAGTTTGCTCCACCACATTCCAAAATACCATGGGCTGTCCATGGAGGATCCGAACAAGCATTTAAAAGAATTTGAAGTGGTGTGTTCAAGCATGACTCCGGTTAACGTCGACGGAAGTATTTTGAAGATGAAGGATTTTCCATTCTCTTTAATGGATAAAGCCAAAGATTGGTTGTATGAGTTAGCTCCCGGAACTGCCACATCTTGGGAGAGTATGAAGAGGGCATTTTTGGAGAAATTTTTCCCAACTTCTCGAATCATTCTCCTACGTAAAAAGATTAGTGGTATTCAGCAAGAGGAAGGTGAGTCTTTTCCCACTTATTATGAACGTTTTAAATCACTTGTTGCTTCTGGTCCACAGCATCAGATGAAGGAGGAGTTACTTCTACAATACTTTTACGAGGGGCTCCTACCACTTGAACGTCAAATGCTCGATGCCTCGGCGGGTGGAGCATTGGTGGACAAAACACCCATGGCTGCCAAGATCTTGATCGCTAATCGAGCATTGAACGCTCAACAATACGAAGTCGTTGGCCAAAGAGGACCCCCATGGCAACAAGTGCATGAGGTAAGTTCCACATCCGACATTCATTCACAATTAGCTAATCTTACTTCCATTGTGTCTCAGATGGCCGAAGGAATGAGAATGCAAGGGCCAATGGTGTGTGGCGTATGTTCTATCCAAGGACATGCCTCGGAAAAGTGCCCTCAACTCATTGAGAATGGTGGATGGGAGAGCGCTAACGCAATTGGATTTCAAGGCCAAAACCAACCGAGGAATGATCCATATTCAACCACATATAAACCAGGTTGGAGAGACCATCCAAACTTCAAGTGGAGGGAGGCCCAACAACCCCAACAACAAGGAGGCTTTAGGCAACAACCCCCGGGGTTTTTCACCAAGCCATACGTACCCCCACATTTTCCACAACAATCTACCCCAATTGCTTCAGGTACATCTCTAGACAATGATACACTCCTTAAGTTACTAACTAACTTGTCTCAGGGGCAAGAAAATCAAACCAAAGCTATACAAAGCCAAGACAAAAGGGTGGATCAATTGGAGAAACAAATTGGGCAGATTGCAGATTTTGTAGGGAAGTTTCGAGACCAATGCCAACTTCCTAGTTCTACCATTCCAAATCCAAAAGGAGGTTTCGAAAGTGCAAAAGCCATATTGTTGAGAAGTGGAAAAGAAGTTGGGGCAGGTCCTATACCATCAAAATCAGGTCTCAAAGAAGATGAAAACTTGCAAATTGAAGAGGAAGAAGCAAGCCTACCCACGACAAAGGTGGTTCCACCTTTGCCGCAAGCTTCTAGTACCCCAAATCTGTCCAAATCGTCCAATAAGGGTAAGAATGTGTCAAATTCAGTTCCTACAAATGTTTTTCCTTCGAATGTTCCTTTTCCTAGTAGGTTTATGCAAACAAAGAAGGAGGAAGCTGAAAAGGACATCCTTGAGACATTTAGGAAAGTTCAAGTTAACATACCCCTTTTGGATGCAATCAAGCAAGTCCCGAGAAATGCCAAGTTTCTAAAGGAATTACTAGGAAGAGGATGTCGACCAAGGAGGTTGTCAAGGTAGGTGAAAATGTATCCGCCATCTTGCAACGCAAACTACCCCCCAAATGCAAAGATCCGGGTAGTTTTACAATTCCTTGTGTCATTGGAAACACTCGCTTTGAATCTGCCATGTTAGATTTAGGTGCTTCTATAAATGTTATGCCATACTCAATTTATGCATCTATGAATTTAGGAGTGTTGAAAAATGATGGTGTAATCATACAATTGGCCGATAGATCTAACGCCTATCCAAAGGGAGTTTTGGAAGATGTTCTTGTGCAGGTAAATCACTTAATCTTTCCGGCGAATTTCTATGTTCTCGAAATGGATGAATCGGACCATACCCCTTCATTGCCCATCCTCCTTGGAAGGCCATTCATGAAGACGGCCCGGACTAAAATTGACGTGTTTAATGGAACTTTGTCCATGGAATTTGATGGGGAAGTTGTTAATTTCAATCTTTCAGATTCTATTAAGTACCCTAGTGAGGACCATTCATGTTTCTCTATTGATATAATTGACTCTTTGGCGCAGGGATATCTTGAAGATTTGAATGACGATGTGCTTGAAAAAGTCATTACAAGAGGCATGAAACTCAAAACCATGGATGCAAACCATATGCTAACCCACGGCATGCATGAACCATTCCATGCCGTGGCTTATAGTGAGGAATTCATTGAGTTGGTTGCTGCCCTTGAGTCATTACCTAAGCATGGTGGTAAGTCTCCTAACTTCGATTCCATTCCCATTTCAACTAACAAGTTGCTTCCATCAATAATTCAGGCACCTGTCCTTGAACTCAAACCATTACCAAGCCATTTGAAGTACATTTTCTTGGGAGAAAATGAGACCCTACCTGCCATCATATCCTCATTCCTCACGGCACAGGAAGAAGAGAAACTAGTTCGAGTCTTGAAGGAGTTCAAATCTGCCCTAGGATGGACCTTGGCCGATATCAAGGGTATAAGCCCTACAACGTGCATGCATCACATATTTCTTGAGGGGGGCCAAACCAACTAGAGAGGCTCAACGCTGTCTCAACCTTCCAATGGTGGAAGTTGTGAAAAAGGAGATAATCAAGCTCCTTGATTGTGGAGTGATCTATCCTAGCTCCGATAGCCGTTGGGTTTCACCTATTCAATGCGTGCCCAAGAAATCTGGAGTGACGGTTGTGGAGAATGTGGAGAATAAGCTTGTATCCACACGAATCCAAACCGGTTGGCGAGTATGCATTGATTATAGGAAGCTAAACGCCACCACAAGGAAGGATCATTTCCCATTGCCGTTTCTAGATCAAATGCTTGAAAGGTTAGCGGGTCATTCCTTTTATTTTTTTCTTGATGGATACTCTGGTTATAATCAAATTTTCATTGCCCCGGATGATCAAGAAAAGACCACTTTTACTTGTCCCTTTGGAACGTTTGCATATCGACGCATGCCATTCGGTTTGTGCAATGCTCTTGCCACGTTTCAAAGGTGTATGGTTAGCATATTTTCTGATTATGTTGAAAGGATTATTGAGATATTCATGGATGATTTTAGTGTGTTTGGTAGTTCATTTGATAATTGCTTAGATAATCTCACTTTAATCTTGAAACGTTGTGTTGAAACAATCCTTATGTTAAATTGGGAGAAATGCCATTTTATGGTTAAACAAGGTATTGTTTTGGGTCATATAATATCTGAAAAAGGAATTGAAGTTGATAAGTCTAAGATAGATCTTGTACGCTACTTACCCTCTCCTACTTCGGTGAGAGAGGTTCGTTCTTTTCTTGGTCATGCAGGATTCTATCGACGATTTATCAAGGACTTTTCCAAGATTGCACAACCTCTATGCCGTCTCCTACAAAAGGAAGTGTCGTTTGAGTTCAACGAGGCGTGTGAGCAAGCATTCAACCATCTCAAGGACCTACTCACTACGGCACCAATCATTGTCCCACCGGATTGGAGCCTACCGTTCGAGCTTATGTGTGATGCGTCCGATTATGCGTTAGGAGTTGTTTTAGGACAAAGGAAGGACAAGAGGCCGCATGTCGTCTACTATGCCTCACGGACATTGAATGATGCGCAGTTGAACTATTCCACTACGGAAAAAGAACTTCTTGCCGTTGTTTTTGCTTTAGATAAGTTTAGATCATATTTAATTGGGACTAAAGTAATTGTTTTCACTGACCATGCAGCTTTGAAGTACTTGCTCACTAAAAAGGAAGCCAAACCGCGGCTAATTCGTTGGATGTTGCTACTTCAAGAGTTCGATATTGAGATTCGTGACAAGAAGGGAAGTGAGAACGTGGTGGCTGACCACCTAAGCCGCATGGTGCATAATGAGGAGTCCCTACCCATTGTCGAGACATTCCCCGATGAACAATTGCTGTCCATAATGAGATCAAACAAATTCTAGAGAAGACCGTTGGGCCTATAAGGAAGGATTGGAGCTTACGGTTAGATGATGCACTTTGGGCATATCGTACGGCATACAAGACACCCATTGGAATGTCCCCATTTCGGCTCATATATGGCAAGCCGTGCCATCTCCCTGTTGAATTGGAACACAAAGCTCATTGGGCCGTCAAGAAGTTCAATATGGACCTAAATGCCGCAGGGAGTCATAGGAAGTTGCAACTAAATGAACTTGATGAGATAAGGCATGAAGCGTACGAGAATGCTAGCATTTACAAGGAAAAGACCAAAGTTTTCCATGATAAGATGATTCGAGGCAAAACATTCTCCGTAGGGCAGAAAGTGCTATTGTTCAATTCCCGTTTACGGTTATTTCCCGGTAAGTTACGTTCTAAGTGGATTGGACCGTTTGTTATTACTAATGTTTTTATTCATGGTGCAGTCCAGATCCAAAGCTTGAAAACGGGACATGAATTCAAGGTGAATGGGCATCGATTGAAGCCCTATTATGAGCATTTTGAGGAGCATGCCGTGGAGGACATTCCCTTGCATGCCGTGGGCTCCAATGGGGAGTAATTGCGTTCTTCGTCCGGCTGCACGACGTTAAAGCAAGCGCTTCTTGGGAGGCAACCCATGTATTCAAATAAGGAAGATTATTGAATCGCTCCACAATCAGTTTTGCGTTTCTAAAAACCTTCCCTTTTCTGCAGTTTTATTTTGCCTTGATTATCATTTTTATTTGTTGCTTGTTTAATTGTTTTTTGTGTGGGTTTATTTTTGAAACACTGACAGTTATGCAAGGTAATTTTACATTCATAAAAAAAGAAAGGAACATTAAGCATATAAATACAAGAGGGAGCCTTCACAAAGGCTGCTTAGGAGAAGTCTCAGTAGTCGGCGGAGCCTCAGCAGTCGGTGGGGCCACAGAAGGAGGAGGTATCGGAGGTTGATCATTTGGAGCTTCACTACGCGGTACAGCCCCAGAAGACGAAGGCAAATGCTGTTGGAACAAACCCACAAACCTCCGATGATCAAGTAAAATCTGACCATCAGAGTCCTGCATCTGGTCAATTTTCCTCTTCATGTTTGTGGCATAGTTGTGTGCGAGCTTGTGCAACTGTTTATTCTCATGCTTGAGTCCTCTAATCTCCTGTTTGAGACTCATTACTTCAGCCGCCAACGATTCAACTAGACGGGTTCGAGCAAATAGGCGTTGGGCCATGTTGGACACAGAACCCGCACACTGCACACTAAGAGCCAGAAACTCCTTAACAGCCAATTCATCAGACCGTCTGGAAAGCAGTCTGTTATCTTTAGGAGTGACAAGGTTCCGGGCCACCACCGCAGCGGTCATGTCATTCTTCATCACCGAATCCCCAACGGTAAGAGGGCTAGTAGGGGATATGTAGGATGGGCGCGATATATTGTCTGGAGAAGACGGGACTGCCTCTTCACCAAGGTTCAAGTCAAAACGACGGTCGGAAGGGCCAGACATTTTTAGAGGTGTTAAAGAAAGAAGAGGTCGGACAGGTTAAGATCGTAGAAGTGCAAGAATGGAGTTTTTACAGGTTGAAATTCAAGTGTGCTTTGAACGTCCTGCGTACCTCTATAAAAATCAACATGTGATGGGATTTCAGAGATTGAAGAGGCGAGCTCAGAATTCAAAGAGGCCAATTCAAAAGTTGGGCTTACTCACAAACCATCGATTCCAGATATCGAAGAGTGTCAGCTTTCTCAGCCTCGTCAGCACCCGTCACACGCAAACTCAGCTTTACGAAAATCACGGAAAATTTGTCGAAGCATCGATCTCAGATAGCAAAGATGCGCCTGTCTCTCTCAGCCTCGTCAGCACCGGTCACACACAAACTCAACTTTGCGAAAATCACAGAAAGTTTGTCGAATCGCCGATTCCAACCATCTATCTTTCTCAGCCCCGTCAGCTTTGAGGAAATCACGGGCAATCTGTCGACGATTTCTGTTGAAGTAGAAAACACGTGAAGTTTACTGTTCAATCATCCAACGGTTGCCGACAGGAGTGAAATAACAGTACCGGTTATTATTTCCTATAAATGTCGACCTTTACCCTCCATGGCAAGGCAGACATACATAACCTTCCGTCATCTCCGAGAATGCCTTTCCAACAAACCCTCTCGAGTCACTCAGTGTTCCTTATTCCTTGGGGTACCTCTGCAAATAACCCATCCAAAGAAAAAGTATTTCATATCATGAAGGTTGAAAGCAAGAGTATCTCATATCATGCTTTCTCCCTGTGCTTCTCCTTGTCGTTGATTTAGGACAAGGAGAAAGTGACTAATTAGACAACACTTGGTATCAATCTTCCGATCTAGAACTGACTGCCTGGAACCCCTTCCTGATTGGTTACCTAGCCTTGCTCTCGAGTACTCATCTTCATCATCTTATGCTTCCGCTTCGTCTACCACATCTGCCTGGGAACATATAAGGGAAGTGAAAATGATAACTCGAAGCATGTGGAGACAATTTACCAATTCATCCTCAGCTAGGGACAAGGAGAAAGAAAGCAAGAGGTGGCCACTTGGAAAGATTGAAGAAAGAAACAGACCAACACCTCTACCTCGTGTCTGCTTGCCGTGCAGAAGAAACAAGCAGAGAAGAATGCAGACTGCACAATCAAATCAACCCAGCAGAAGGAGTCTGATTTGAAACCAAGGAACTCTGATATTCCTCGCTCAGAATTCCAAACCAGTTTGAGATCAAAGCTGTGGAAAGTCAACAAGATCATCTATCTCCAAAACCAGATTTGCGTTCTTAAACTCTACTCTGTCTATTTTTTGTTTACTTTGCTATACTTGTCATGTTTATTCGTTGTTTGTTTATTTGCTTATTTTTGTGTGAGTTTATGCTTGAAACATTGAGGACAATGTTTGATTTAAGTGTGGGGGGTAAGCATTGTTTTGCATGAAATTCGTAGGAGTTTATCACCCATTACTTCTAATGTTGTTCCTTGCTCTTTTAAGTGTTTTCAAGCTGTTTTGGAGTGTTTTAGTGTGTTTTGACATAAAAATCCGAAAATCTCATAAAAATTGTTTTGAAAAAAAAAAATACCAAAAAGAGTTGTTTTTTTTTTTTTGTATGTGTCTTAGGGTACCTTCCAACACAATGATGAGGATTTGGTTTTTAATTACATGACTGTTAAAGAGAGTTATAAACATGGATGAACATTTGATTTACTCTTTGGTGTATGCTTGGTTGTGGTTATAATTTATGAATTCACATGCAATCATAAAGGAAAAATTAGTTTTTGTAACATGCTTGAAGGAAGGAACTCAAACAAACGCTACAACCTTGTGAGACTTGAGCCTAAATGTTATTTGGAGAGTTGATAATCTGTGCATTATTGTTTTCTAAGTCGTTGCATGATCTCATTATTCTTTGCTTGGTTACTACTTAGAAGGCGTTTCATCATTTAGTTCCAAATGCTAGAACTCATGCCCATTTCATTCAAAGCATGCTATTGAATTGCATAACACATATTCAAGAAGAAGTTGTGTAGTGACCACCACCTTAGCCAAATTGCCATGTATACTACTTCATTATATGTTCAAGTGTAAACCCCGTTGAGCCTTGTTTAGCCTGTTTTTCTTTGTTAAATCACATCATCTCCACCTAGCCTAGATTAGGACCATCCATACCCTTATTCTTAAAGCATAGTAAAGCATGATTCAAATTGAATTCCTTTTGAGTAATGTTTGGCAGAAAACAAGTGTGGGGGAAATGTTTCTCATGTAAGTAGTGAGCCATAGGCACGGGTGGAAAGAAAAGAAAAGAAAAATATGTCCAAAAAAAAAAAAAAAAAAGAGAAGAAAAAGAAAAGTTGTGAAAATGTTTGAAAAAGAGTTCTAAAGTGTTGTTGTTGAAGAAGGGGTCCAAAACATTGAATTCGGCCCTAAGTGTTGCTCAAATCTTCCCTTTGTGTTAAAAGTTGATTTATGCATTCTAAAGTGAATTCTAAGTTTCGATTTCATTACTTTGCTTGCTATTGCCTTAGGAACGTTTGTTATCCCTATCTTTCCTTTGTTAACCATTACCCCAAGCCCCGTTACAACCCTTGACTTCTATCTTGAGTGTTATGTGTTTCAATTTGTGGAGTTTGAATTTGGTATGAGCATATGGTGTCACTGGTTCTCGCATCTAAGTAGTAGCATTCCATTCATGAGATCATATCTAAACATGCTTATTAACTCCAGAAATTGCGTTCTTTGTGATACATATATGTGAGTGTTCGTTTTCATATCTACAGCAATCTTCTCACATATGACTAGTATAGGGTGTGTAGTTAGAAAATCTGAGTGAAAATTGAGTGCATACTTTGTAAGGAATTGAGTAAATTCTCTAAGGCATGTTACTACATCAAAAACATTGTTTTAATCGATTAATTGTGAACAAGTAAATGGTGACTATGATTAAGTATGTGCTTAAGTGTAAGATGTGATGTGAAAATTAACTTAACACACAAATTAAACCCTATTTGTGACAATTGTAGTAATGATGTAAGTAGGGATCGTTCTAACCGGGGATTAACTAGGGGTGCTAATCTAATACAAATCGACTTAGAAACACAAATACTAAACTTAAAGACTCTAATTAGACTACTAAGATTCAAAACAGATTTGAAACACTCAAATCTGCCCAAAACTGACTAAAACAAAATAATTGACTCAAACAGCAACTAAGACAAGATTTGGACGAATTTGACAAAACTTATGACTCAAAATACTTAAAAACACCAAAGAGGACAGATTATGAAGACTCAAACTTAACAAAATATGGGGGAATTGTGTTTGGACGAATTTGAACTAAATGCACAGATTGTAAATTAAAACAAATTGTGAACTAAATGTGATGAATCAATGGGTGATGGAATGGCTAAGGGGTTCTTCTCCACACATGAAATTAATGCAACGTAATCGATTTCCAGTTATCAATTCAATAAGTTATGAACCTCGACACTCCAAGTTAATTAGGTCCGCTTAAATTAACTTTCAGATTTCCCTAGAATCATTGAATTGGATGAATATGCATCGCAAACAAATTATTCCTAACAAGTTCTCTATATGAACAGCATGATAAAGATACAAGTTAGAATCATTAAGTTCTTTGGAAATCATAAGCATCGACAAGGCAATTGTAACTATGAAAAGCATGATACTCCTGCCATGAATTTACTTAACACGATCGTGACTAGCGATCTTCACTACTTGCGAATATAAATTCATAACGATTAGGTGTAACAAACTTATATTCTAGCACCAAATTCCAGCATGCAAATCAAGCGTGCACTCTCAATCAACATACAAGAATAAGTTTTGAATTAAACGGTTAAGCAAATTGTATTCACGACTTATGCAACGATAACTGGAAGTAATCAACTTATTTCACATAAATAAACATGGTTTTGAATACACCCTTAGCCAAAACGAATTTAGCCAATCATACTCAATGAAAAACAAAGATTACAAGAAGTAGACATTGAAATATAAGATAGAATACACCTAAAATTGTTCAACAACTCAGATTGAAGAGCCAAACAATTTTCATGAACTGTCTCCTTCTCTTCTCCTTGCGGCAGATTGGGGGAGGATGATTTCTGGGGGGTTTTTGTGATGTAGAATGGATTATGGATGGTGTAGGGGCACGGCAAGGCTTGGGGGTAGTGTATGGGTGTTGTGTGGAAGGTGTGGAGATGAAGAATGGTGGTGGAAATCGGCAGAGATGGAGGAGGACTGGTTTCTGAGGTTGTGGATGGGTTTTGACGAATTTGGGAGAGTGTGTGGCTGAATGGAGATGTTTGTGGCTGCACAAACATGTTTATTTAAAGGGATTAGGAAATTAAAAACCCTAGACTAATTAGGTAATCAGGAATTAAGTTTAAAGCTTCTAGAATTAAGGAAACAAATCAGAAAATTAAAGGAAATAGCAAGGGAAATTCGGCTAGGGTTAAAAACACAAAAGGAAAGTGTTTTAAAGCCTAGAATCAGGAAATAAGAAAGAGGAAATACCAAGGGGGGTGCGGCAAGGGTTCAAAAGGTGCAAGAAATGTGTATTTGATGTCCTAGAATGCTTAGGAAGTCTTCATAATTGCTGGAACTTTTAGGGACAATTAGGAAAAATCAAACCAAAGTAGGAAACCTTGGCTTAACTTTCCTACTTCAAGTAGGAATCCTTGTTGGAGGAGGAATCCTTGTTCTTCTAGGAATCCTCATGTGATTAGGAATCCATCTTCAATTAGGAATCCTTCGTTGATTAGGAATCCTTCGTTGATTAGGAATCCTTCGTCGATTAGGAATCCTCCTTCATGTAAGCACTTTCCTACTTCAACTAGGAAACCTTGTTCAAGTAGGAATCATCATCTTCAAGTCTTCAAATTCGTCCAAACCTTGGCTCCAATTATGTGATAATCATTCCAAGCCCAATTTTGCTCCAAAAAGCTCCAAAATGCATCTTCTTGCATCCTTTGGCCTTAAAACCTGAAAACACATAAAACTAGCTTAAAAGACTACTTTAACTAAGAAAACACCATGGAAATGCATAAGAACTAGCTAACTAAGGCGCATAAATATGCTCCTATCAAATTCCCCCACACTTAGCTTTTGCTAGTCCTCGAGCAAAACAAACAAAAGAAAGGAAACAAAACGAAACAAACTAACCAAAACAAAACCTAAACCTTCCAACATTTGCTTAGGGATTTCCAATGCACATGACATGTTAAAGATTGTTATCCCCACAGATTTGAGTTCTCTTTACTCGTAAGCACATACTTAATTAAAGCCACTACTTACTAGTTCACAAGTAATCAATTAAAACAATGCTTTGAATGTGGTAACATGCCTTAGAGAATTCCCTCAATTCCTTACAAGATATATACTCTATTTTCACTCAGATTTTCTAACTCCACACCCTACACTAGTCATATGTGAGAAGATTGATGTAGATATGAAAACGAATGCTCACATATATGTTTCACAAAGAACGCAATTTCTAGAGTTAAGAAGCATGTTTAGATATGATCTCATGAATGGAATGCTACTACTTAGATGCAAGAGCCAGTGACACCATATGCTCATACCAAATTCAAACTCCACAAATTGAAACACATAACACTCAAGATAGAAGTTAAGGGTTGTAATGGGGCTTGGGGTGTTGGTTAACAAGGAAAGGATAGGGAAACAAACGTTCTTAAAGCATAATAAGCAAAGTAATGAAATCTAGACTTAGAATCACTTATGATTGCAGAAACTCACTTAGACCCTTTCTTCAACTACCATAAACATGTGAACTTATTTTCACTTATTTCATACTCTTTTTTTTTTTCTTTCTTTCCACAACTTTTTCTTTTCTTTTTCCACGAATTTTTTTTTTTTCTTTTTATTTTCACTCATGCCTTATTTCTTTTCTTGGCATATCAACACACACATACAAATTCCCCCACACTTGTTTTCTGCCATACATTAATCAAAAGGGATTCAATTTGAATCATGCTTTACTATGCTTCAAGAACAAGGGTATGGATGGTCCTAATCTAGGCTAGGTAGGTGTAATGTGGGTTAACAAAGACAATGGCTAAACAAGGCTCAACGGGGTTAAACCTAAACATATAATGGAGCAGGGCACACGGCTTTTTGGCTAAGGTGGTGGTCACTACACAACTTCATCTTGAATATGTGTTATGCAAATCAATAACATGCTTTGAATGAAATGGGCATGAGTTCTAGCATTTGGAACTAAATGATGAAACGCCTTTTAAGTAGCAACCAAGCAAGGAATAATGAGATCATGCAACGACTTAGAAAACAAAGAATGCACAGAATTTAACTCTCCAAATAAACGTTTAGGCTCAAGTCTCACAAGGTTGTAGCGTTAGTTTGAGTTCCTTCCTTCAAGCATGTTACAAAAACTGATTTTTTCTTTTATGATTGCATGTGAATTCATAAGTTATAACCACAACCAAGCATAAACAAAGAGTAAATCAAACTTTCATCCATGTTAATCACTCTTCTTTAACAGCCATGTAATTACAAACCGAATCCTCGTCATTGTGTTGGAAGGTACCCTAAGACACAAACAAACACACAAAAACAACTCTTTTTGGGTTTTTCAAAACAAATTTTTCAAATTTTTATGAGATTTTCGGATTTCTATGTCTAAACACACCAAAATGCTTCAAAACATACTAAAAACACTTAAAACAGCAAGAAACAACATTGTAAGTGATAGGTGAATAAAACCCACGAATTTTCATGCAAACATATTGTTTACCCCCCCACACTTAAATCAAACATTGTCCTCAATGTTTCAAGCATAAACTAACATAAACAAAAATCAAACAAACAAACAGCAACTAAACACACTAATCATGGCAGATGGTAAACAACAAAGAGAAGGGTCTGAGAAATTCAAATCTGGAATTGGAGTGCTCTCTAGGTCTTCCTTTGTCGAATGCATGGGTTGCCTCCCACGAAGCGCTTTCTTTTACATCTTGCAGCCGGACGAAGAACATGATCATGCCCCATTGGAGCCCACGGCATGGAGTGGGATCTCCTCCACAACCTGCCCCACAAAGTTCTTGTACATTGCATCCTTGAACGGAAATGGATTGTGATGTTTGTTGATGGGTTCGTTGTGTTGCCTAAGGTTCATGTTCATGCGCCCACCATCGGGGATTTGCTTGGGTACCTGCACCAAAGAAGGGAACCAACTATCAACTTTAATGGGAATTGGATTTGGACTAGGTGCCTTACCTTGGTGTTGTGATGAAGTGGCAGCAACATGAACTTTTTTCCTCATGGTGTTCTCGGCCACATTGGGTATCTTAAGGGCAGTGGCCGTGGGGTCCTTATGCTCTACTTTAATTCCCTCGTCTTGCATGGCTCTTGATGCAACCTTTGTGTTAGGGGCTGAATGGTCCGTCCCTATCTTTTCTATTGTATCAATAACACAACAAGAATGAACAACGTTAGGAGTCTCAATGGATTCAGAAATTTTAAAACAAATCATATCACCACCAAATGCCATAGTTACTTCTCCTTTGGCTACATCAATCTTGGTTTGAGCCGTTTTCATGAAAGGCCGTCCAAGGAGAATGGGCAATGAAGGAGCATGATCCGATTCATCCATCTCAAGAACATAGAAATCCGCCGGAAAGATCAAATGATTAACCTGCACCAAAACATCTTCCACAACTCCCTTTGGATATGCATTAGATCTATCGGCCAATTGTATGATTACACCATCATTTTTTAACTTGCCTAGGTTCATAGATGCATAAATTGAATATGGCATAACATTTATGGATGCACCTAAGTCTAACATGGCAGATTTGAACCTAGTATTACCAATGACACAAGGAATGGTGAAACTACCCGGATCTTTGCATTTAGGAGGTAGTTTACGTTGTATCATGGCAGACACATTCTCACTTACCTGTACCACTTCTTTCTCCCGAAAACGTTTCTTTGTTGTACAAAGCTTCTTCAAACACTTGGCGTACTTCGGGATTTGCTTGATTGCATCCAAGAGAGGTATGTTAACTTGAACCTTCCTAAATGTCTCTAGAACATCTTTTTCCTCCTCTTCATTCTTGAATTGCGCAAATCTGCGAGGGAAAGGAACATTGGGCAGATTAGTGTTTGAATTCACAACATTTGGAACAACATTACCTGAGGTGGACGGATGGGAGGGCTTAGGTGGCTGCGGCATAGGTGGTACCACCCTTGCCGTGGGGTGTGATGGCTCTTCCTCCTTGTTTTGGGCAGATTCATGTGCTTTGCTTCCTACTTCTTTTCCACTTCTTAGGGTGATAGCTTTTGCAGATTCAAACCCACCCTTAGGATTGACTACCGTAGTGCTTGGTAACTTACCATTCTCACGAATTTGCCCCAAAAATTCTGCCATTTGGCCCATTTGCTTCTTGAGCTCATTAACTTCCTTTGCTTGGGTCTGCAATCCCTGCGCCATTGTGGTCAGTAATTGATAAGTTTTATCATCATTCATAGAAGTACCTGAGTTGTTTTGTGATGATTGTGCTTGAGGAGGTGGTTGTGGTGCCATTGGCCTTGGAATGAAACCCGGAGGTTGTCGGAATCCACCTTGTTGGGCAGGTTGTTGTGCATCTCTCCATCTGAAATTTGGGTGGTCACGCCATCCTTGATTGTATGTATTAGAGAAAGGATCACCCCTTGGTTGGTTTTGATTCCCATAACCCACGGCATGGGCAGATTCCCACCCTCCATTTTCAATTAATTGAGGGCATTGATCCGATTGGTGTCCTCGAATGGAGCATACACCACAGATTGTAGTTCCTTGCGTTTTGGGGCCTTCAACAAACTGCGATAACATAGAAGTAAGGTTAGCCATTTGGGATTGTAACTCAGAAATAGAACTTACCTCATTTACATGATGTGACCGTGGGGTATCTCTCTGCCCAACACCTTCATATTGTTGTGCGTTGTGTGCTCGGTTCGCAATGAGAGTCTTGGCAGCCACCGGAGTCATGTCCACCAATGCACCACCCGCCGAGGCATCTAGCATTTGGCGTTCCATGGGAAGGAGTCCTTCGTAGAAGTATTGAAGGAGCAACTCCTCCTTCATTTGATGCTGTGGACAAGAAGCAACAAGAGTTTTAAAACGTTCATAATATGTTGGAAATGACTCACCTTGGCTTTGTTGGATGCCACTAATGCGTTTCCTCAAAAGAATGACTCTTGAGGTTGGAAAGAATTTTTCCAAAAACGCTCGTTTCATGCTCTCCCACGAGGTAACCGTCCCCGGGGCCAATTCATACAACCAATCTTTAGCTTTATCCATTAGAGAGAATGGAAAAGCTTTCATCTTCAAAATGTTGCCATCAACATTTACCGGCGTCATGCTTGAACAAACAACTTCAAACTCCTTCAAGTGTTTGTTTGGGTCTTCCATGGACAGCCCATGGTACTTTGGAACATGATGTAACAAGCTCGACTTCAATTCGAACTCCTCGGTTTTCCCTTGGGCTGCCGCGGGGTATTGGATGCAAAGAGGGGCTGCATTATCCAAACCCGAGGCAGAAAGCTCCTTAATGGTTCGGTTGTCCGCTGCCATCTCTTGGTTCTCCTCTACAACTCTAGCCGTGGGCTCTTCTTCCTCTTCAAATTCGTTTTCTTCGCAATGAGGTTCCGGGCTAGGTGGATTGGATGCTTGTTGCCTTCTTGTTCTTCTCAAAGTTCGCTCAAAATCGTCGTCGAACTCCAAAATGTTTGCTTGGACAGATTTGGAACTTCGAGTCATACACTTGTACCTAAAACAAGAAAACAAGAAACCAAGTCAGAAACTGAATTTAAAACAAACAAAAATAACACAAAAATAAATAACGAGGGATTAGCAACTTTGCTAATCCCCGGCAACGGCGCCAAAATTTGATGTGAAAATTAACTTAACACACAAATTAAACCCTATTTGTGACAATTGTAGTAATGATGTAAGTAGGGATCGTTCTAACCGGGGATTAACTAGGGGTGCTAATCTAATACAAATCGACTTAGAAACACAAAAACTAAACTTAAAGACTCTAATTAGACTACTAAGATTCAAAACAGATTTGAAACACTCAAATCTGCCCAAAACTGACTAAAACAAAATAATTGACTCAAACAGCAACTAAGACAAGATTTGGACGAATTTGACAAAACTTATGACTCAAAATACTTAAAAACACCAAAGAGGACAGATTATGAAGACTCAAACTTAACAAAATATGGGGGAATTGTGTTTGGACGAATTTGAACTAAATGCACAGATTGTAAATTAAAACAAATTGTGAACTAAATGTGATGAATCAATGGGTGATGGAATGGCTAAGGGGTTCTTCTCCACACATGAAATTTATGCAACGTAATCGATTTCCAGTTATCAATTCAATAAGTTATGAACCTCGACACTCCAAGTTAATTAGGTCCGCTTAAATTAACTTTCAGATTTCCCTAGAATCATTGAATTGGATGAATATGCATCGCAAACAAATTATTCCTAACAAGTTCTCTATATGAACAGCATGATAAAGATACAAGTTAGAATCATTAAGTTCTTTGGAAATCATAAGCATCGACAAGGCAATTGTAACTATGAAAAGCATGATACTCCTGCCATGAATTTACTTAACACGATCGTGACTAGCGATCTTCACTACTTGCGAATATAAATTCATAACGATTAGGTGTAACAAACTTATATTCTAGCACCAAATTCCAGCATGCAAATCAAGCGTGCACTCTCAATCAACATACAAGAATAAGTTTTGAATTAAACGGTTAAGCAAATTGTATTCACGACTTATGCAACGATAACTGGAAGTAATCAACTTATTTCACATAAATAAACATGGTTTTGAATACACCCTTAGCCAAAACGAATTTAGCCAATCATACTCAATGAAAAACAAAGATTACAAGAAGTAGACATTGAAATATAAGATAGAATACACCTAAAATTGTTCAACAACTCAGATTGAAGAGCCAAACAATTTTCATGAACTGTCTCCTTCTCTTCTCCTTGCGGCAGATTGGGGGAGGATGATTTCTGGGGGGTTTTTGTGATGTAGAATGGATTATGGATGGTGTAGGGGCACGGCAAGGCTTGGGGGTAGTGTATGGGTGTTGTGTGGAAGGTGTGGAGATGAAGAATGGTGGTGGAAATCGGCAGAGATGGAGGAGGACTGGTTTCTGAGGTTGTGGATGGGTTTTGACGAATTTGGGAGAGTGTGTGGCTGAATGGAGATGTTTGTGGCTGCACAAACATGTTTATTTAAAGGGATTAGGAAATTAAAAACCCTAGACTAATTAGGTAATCAGGAATTAAGTTTAAAGCTTCTAGAATTAAGGAAACAAATCAGAAAATTAAAGGAAATAGCAAGGGAAATTCGGCTAGGGTTAAAAACACAAAAGGAAAGTGTTTTAAAGCCTAGAATCAGGAAATAAGAAAGAGGAAATACCAAGGGGGGTGCGGCAAGGGTTCAAAAGGTGCAAGAAATGTGTATTTGATGTCCTAGAATGCTTAGGAAGTCTTCATAATTGCTGGAACTTTTAGGGACAATTAGGAAAAATCAAACCAAAGTAGGAAACCTTGGCTTAACTTTCCTACTTCAAGTAGGAATCCTTGTTGGAGGAGGAATCCTTGTTCTTCTAGGAATCCTCATGTGATTAGGAATCCATCTTCAATTAGGAATCCTTCGTTGATTAGGAATCCTTCGTTGATTAGGAATCCTTCGTCGATTAGGAATCCTCCTTCATGTAAGCACTTTCCTACTTCAACTAGGAAACCTTGTTCAAGTAGGAATCATCATCTTCAAGTCTTCAAATTCGTCCAAACCTTGGCTCCAATTATGTGATAATCATTCCAAGCCCAATTTTGCTCCAAAAAGCTCCAAAATGCATCTTCTTGCATCCTTTGGCCTTAAAACCTGAAAACACATAAAACTAGCTTAAAAGACTACTTTAACTAAGAAAACACCATGGAAATGCATAAGAACTAGCTAACTAAGGCGCATAAATATGCTCCTATCAAGATGATTCAAATCTGTGGGGATAATGATTTTTAACATGTCATGTGCATTGGAAATCCCTGAGGCAAATGTTGGAAGGTTTAGGTTGTGTTTTATTTGTTTTGTTTCGTTTTATTTCTTTGTTTTGCTCGAGGACTAGCAAAAGCTAAGTGTGGGGGAATTTGATAGGAGCATATTTATGCGACTTAATTGGCTTCTTCTCGTGCGTTTACGTTGTGTTTCCTTAGTTATTTTAGCATTTAAAGTCATTTTCGTATGTTTGTAGGTCTTAATAACAACGTTGGCAAGAAAAGTGCATTTTGGTGCATTTTGGATCAAAATTGGGCTGAAATGGATTGCATGCATGAGGATGGACGTTTTGGGCATATGTGTGTGCAAGTGTGTGTGTGCAAATGCAAGGGTAAACAATGACAACTCATACACATGCAAACTCACGGCAATGGGAAGGAATTGTGTTTGTTTTGTGGCTGAAATGATGTGTGTGCAAGTGTAACAACTAGGATGAAACATGGCAGCACACACATGCAAAGAGGAGCTGGAATCATCCTTCACACAAATGCAGCAACAACCCCTCATCATTACACAACATTTCTGCCACAAAACACATGCAAAGACACCCACATGCAAAGTGGAAGAAAGGCACGGCAAAGGGGAAGGAATTGTGCTTGTTTTGTGGCTGAAATGATGCAAAGAACATGTGTGTGTGCAAGTGTAATAGCTAGGATGATAACATGGCAGCAAACACATGGCAAAGAAAAGAACATGGCAGCAAACACATGGAGCACACGGCATGGGCAGAAAATGTGGGTGTTTGGTGGTTGAAATGATGAAGCATGTGTGTGTAAATGTAAAGGGGAAACATGACAGCTCACACCCACACAAGCTGCACATGCAAAGGAAATGAAGTGGTCCTCTCTCAAGCCTATAAATACCACCTCCCATATTCATCAAAGAATAGATTGGGATCCTTGTCTTTGCTGTGAGTTTTCCACCACCATTCTCTCCAAATTCAGCCAAAAATCACCCCTAGCCACACCACCCATCAACCCTAAACCTTTCCATACCATTCCCCATCCATTCTACACCATAAAAACCACCCAAACCCTGTCCAAAACCTCTCTGCCGCAGCAAGGAAGAAGGAGGAACTTTGGATGCACCTGCTGCCAAGTTGGAGTGTTTTAGGTGTTGTCTTTCTTTGAATTTTAATGTCTAATTTTATGTATCTTTGCTTTGCAAATATGAGGAACTAAACCCCCCTTGGCTAGGGGGGGATTCAAAACCATGTTTATGCTTGCTATATGATTTGATTACTTCCGATTGCGTTTCATGAATTGTGAATTTAATTTACTTATCTCTATGAATTAAAACTAATTTGTGTATGTTGGTTGAGAGTGCACGCTTAATTTTCATGCATAAGTTTGTTGCTAGGATATAAGGGAGTTTCACCTAATCGTTATGAACTTATATTCATAAGTAGTAAAGGTTGTTGATCACAATCATGTTAAGTAAATTCTTGGCATAAGTTTCATGCAATTCATAGTAACAAGTGCCTCGCCAATGCTTATGGTTTTCATAGAACTTAATGATTCTTGCTTGTATCTCTATTATACAATTCATGTAGGGGACTTGTGAGGAATGCTTTGGGTTGTCGTATGCAATTCATCCAATTCAATAACTTTAGGGAAATCTGAGGGTTAATTAGTGCAATTCACAGTTAATCTGGGGTGTTGGGAATTCATGGTGTGTTGAAGAGCAATTGGAAATCATTTTGTATGCAAGTATAACATGTGTGGAGAAGAACCCCTTAGCTAGCTTCTCATCCATTCAATTTAATCAATCTCGTTTTACAATCTGCTAGTTCTTAAAGTTTTTGTTTAGTTTTAAATTTCGTCAAGAACCAATCTCCCATTTATTTCAAAGTGTTAGATTAGTTAGTAATCACTTTAGTTTGTGTTTTTAAATGTTTTGATTCAAGTGGTAAACCAATTTCGTCCAAATTTGTGTTTGTGCTCAAAACTGCCCAGAAGGTGTTTTTAAGGCAGTTTTGAGTCTTTTGGTTGCTGTTTTGAATCTTTTTGTTTATCTTAGTGTTTTAAACTTTAGTTTTGCATTCTTCGAGTCTAGTTTAGTGTTTTAAACTTTGTTTTTAAGTTTTGAGTCAGTTTTCAAGTGATTTGGCAATCCCTCCTAATCCCGGCCTAGAACGATCCCTACTTACATACTTGCTACAATTGATGAAAAGAGGGTTTAATTTGTCTGCTTATATAAATCGCATCAATAAGCTCGAAAGGAATGCTCCAATCTGATGGCATAATGATGGGGGCCGAAGTTAGCATCTCTTTGAGGTGTTTGAACGCCTTCTCACATTCCTCGTTGAATTCAAAGGGCACATCCTTTTGGAGAAGTCGGCACAAGGGTGTTGAAATCTTTGAAAAATCCTTGATGAATCGCCTATAGAATCTTGCATGTCCAAGAAAAGAACGAACCTCTCTAACCGAAGTAGGAGAGGGTAAGTAGTGTACAAGATCTATTTTCAATTTATCAACCTCAATTCCCCTTTCAGAAACGATATGCCCTAAACCTATGCCTTGTTTTACCATAAAGTGACATTTTTCCCAATTTAGAACAAGGTTAGTTTCAACGCATTGTTTTAACATTAATGTGAGATTTTCCAAACAACCATCAAACGAATCACCAAAGACATTAAAATCATCCACGAATACCTCAATAATCTTCTCAACAAAATCTGAAAAGATACTTACCATGCATCTTTGAAAAGTGGCAGGTGCATTGCATAAACCGAATGGCATGCGACGATAAACAAAAGTACCAAAGGGGCACGTGAAAGTGGTCTTTTCTTGGTCCTCCGGAGCTATGACAATTTGATTATATCCCGAATAACCATCAAGAAAACAATAAAAAGAATGAACGGCTAACCTTTCAAGCATTTGATCAATGAACGGCAAGGGAAAGTGGTCATTCCTTGTTGTGTTGTTGGGCTTTCTATAATCGATGCACACTCTCCAACCTGTTTGGATACAGGTTGGCACAAGCTCATTCTCGGCATTCTTCACCACAGTAACTCTGGACTTCTTTGGAACAACTTGAACTGGTGAAACCCAACGGCTATCCGAAATTGGATAAATCACTCCACAATCGAGAAGCTTAGCCCCTCGAATGGCATTCTTCACAACTTCCATCATTAAAGGGTTAAGTCGGTGTTGAGCCTCTCGAGTTGGCTTAGCCCCCTCCTCTAGAAGTATGCGATGCATTCATGTTGTAGGGCTAATCCCCTTAATATCGACCAAGGTCCATCCAATGGCTGTTTTGTGCTCTTTCAACACCTGAATTAACTTCTCCTCCTCTATTACTGTGAGTGATGAAGAGACAATGACGAGCAACATCTCTTCATCTCCCAAAAAGACGTACTTTAAATGATCCTGCAATGGTTTAAGTTCAAGAACGGGGGCCTGAATCACTGAAGGTAACAACGTATTAGTAGAAACGGGAATTGGAATTGAGTTTGGAGGCTTACCATGATGTTGTGGCAGTGATTCAAAAGCAACCACAATCTTGGCATGTGCTACATTAGGTACGGCCAGATTGGGCTTCAATCCAATTCCTTGTGCAATTGTTGTTTCAAGGGGATCTTCTTCCAACAAGTCAAGATAATCCTGCGCCAATTCATCAAATACATCAATAGAAAAACAAGAATGATCATCTCTGGGAAATTTATTAGCTTCAGAAATGTTAAAATCAATAATCTCCCCATCAAATTCCATTGTTAACGTCCCCTTGAACACATCTATCTTGGTGCGTGCTGTTTTCATGAAGGGCCTTGATGCGTAAAATAACTAAACACACAAATTAACCCTCTTGTTGACAATTGTAGTATGGATAAGTAGGGATCGTTCTTAAACCGGGGATTAGGAGGGATTGCTAAAACACTCTAAACTGACTCAAATCTGTAAAACAAAGTTTAAAATACTAAACTAGACTCAAAGAATGCAAAACTAAAATCTAAAACACTAAAACAAACCAAAAGACTCAAAACAGCAAACAGACACTCAAAACTGCCTTAAAACCACTTTCTGGGCAGTTTTGGGACTCTAACACAACTTGGACGAATTTTGGTTTCCTAATGACCTAAAACACCTAAAAACATATTCTAAGACAAGTTCTAAGTAATATGACTTAAAGGAATAAGGTGGGATTGATTTTGGACGAAAATAATTAAATGGGCAGATTGAAAAAGAAAATAGATTGTAAAACAAAATTGTGATGAATCAATGGATGATGGAATAGCTAAGGGGTTCTTCTCCACACATGAAATATATGCAACGTAAATCAATTTCCAGTTATCAATTTAATAAGTTGTGAACCTCGACACTCCAAGTTAATTAGGTCCGCTTAAATTAACCTTCAGATTTCCCTAGAATCATTGAATTGGATGAATATGCATCGCAAACAAATTATTCCTAACAAGTTCTCTATACGAACAGCATGATAAAGACACAAGTTAGAATCATTACGTTCTTTGGAAATCATAAGCATCGACAAGGCATTTGTAACTATGAAAAGCATGATACTCTTGCCAGGAATCTACTTAACACGATCGTGACTAGCGACCTTCACTACTTGCGAATATAAATTCATAACGATTAGGTGAAACAAACTTATATCCTAGCACCAAATTCAAGCATGCAAATTAAGCGTGCACTCTCAATCAACATACAAGAATAAGTTCTAAATCAAACGGTTAAGCAAATTGTATTCACGACTTATGCAACGATAACTGAAAGTAATCAACTTATTTCACATATATAATCATGGTTTTGAATACACCCTTAGCCAAAAAGAATTTAGCCAATCATACTCAAAGCAAAACAAAGATTACATGAATTAGACATTGAAATATAAGATAGAATACACCTAAAATTGTTCCAACAACTCAGAATGAAGAGCCAAACAATTAAGTGAATCTGTCCCCTTTCCTTGCTTGCGGCAGATTGGATGTTGGTGGTTTCTTGGGTTATTGAATGATGTAGAATGGATGGAGGACGTATGGAAGTGTTTAGGGTTGATGGGTGGTGCGGCTAGGGTGGTTTTGGGTCAGAAAATATGGTGAATGGTGAAGGAATGGGGCTGTTGAAGATGGAGTTCAGTTTCTGGCGTGAATGGTCAGTTTCTGGATGAATGGGGATGTTTTTGGCTGCACCAGGATGAGTTTATTTAAAGGGATTAGGAAATTAAAAACCCTAGACTATTTTGGTAAACAGAAATTAAGTCAAAAGCTTCTAGAAATAGGAAATTAAATAAGAAACTTAAGGGAAAGTCAAGGGATATGCGGCAACACCTTGAAACACATTAGGAATGTGTTTTAATGCATAAAATCAGGAAAGAACCCTCTCCCTTGCACGGCAAGGAAGAGGAAAGGGCAAGGAACCTTCACAAGGTGCGGCAAGGCTTTAGGAAAGGTCTAAGTGTCCTAAAACTAATGGAAAAAGGGATCCCTTGCAAGGCAAGGAAAGGGAAAATTGGGAAAGGTGCGGCAAGGCTTTACAATGTGCAAGAGAGGTGTATTTGATGTCCTAGAATGCTTAGGATGCCTTCAAAGTTGATAAATCTTAGGAACATTTAGGAAAGGTCAAACCAAAGTAGGAAACCTTGGCTTAACTTTCCTATTTCAAGTAGGAATCCTTCTTGGAGTAGGAATCCTTGTTCTTCTAGGAATCCTCATGTGATTAGGAATCCATCTTCAATTAGGAATCCTTCGTCGATTAGGAATCCTTCTTCGATTAGGAATCCTTGATTGATTAGGAATCCTAATTTCTTCAAGTCTTTAATTCATCCATTCCTTTTGCTCCAAGCATTTGATAATCATTCCAAGCTCCATTTTGCTCCAAAAGGCTCCAAAATGCGTACTTTGCCTTTAGAATCTGAAAACACACAAAAGTAACTTTAAACACTAAAATAGCTAACGAAACATAACATAAATGCACGAGAACAAGCCAATTAAGTCGCATAAATATGCTCCTATCAAATTCCCCCACACATAGCTTTCGCTAGTCCTCGAGCAAAACAAAGAAATACAACAAAACAAAACAAATAAAACACAACCTAAACCTTCCAACATTTGCCTCAGGGATTTCCAATGCACATGACATGTTAAAAATCGTTATTCCCCACAGATTTTAGTCATCTTTACACTTAAGCACATACTTAATCATAGTCACCACTTACTTGTTCACAATTAACCAATTAAAACAATGTTTTTGATGTAGTAACATGCCTTAGAGAATTTACTCAATTCCTTACAAGATATGCACTCAATTTTCAGTCAGATTTTCTAACTACACACCCTATACTAGTTATATGTGAGAAGATTGATGTAGATATGGAAACGACCGCTCACATATATGTATAACAAAGAACGCAATTTCTAGAGTTAATAAGCATGTTAAGATATGATCTCATGAATGGAATGCTACGACTTAGATGCGAGAACCAGTGACACCATATGCTCATACCAAATTCAAACTCCACAAATTGAAACATATAACACTCAAGATTGAAGTCAAGGGTTGTAACCGGGCTTGGGGTGTTGGCTAACAAATGAAGGATAGGGATAACAAACGTTCTTAAAGCAATAGTAAGCAAAGTAATGAAATTGAAACTTAGAATTCACTTAGATTGCAGAAATCAACTTTTAAACACAAAGGGAAGATTCAAGCAAAATTTAGGGCCGAATTCAAAGTTTTGGACCCCTTCTTCAACAAACAATACTTTAGAACTCTTTTTTCACATCTTTTCAACTCTTTTTCAGTCTTTTCACACATTTTTCTTTTTCCACGAATTTCATTTTTTTCTTCTTTTCTTTTCTTGCCGTGTTCTATGGCACCCAAAATACCCAAATTGAAACCTTTCCCCCACACTTGTTTTCTGCCATATATAAATCAAAAGGAATTCAATTTGAATCATGCTTTACTATGCTTCAAGAACAAGGGTAAGGATGATCCTAATCTAGGCTAGGTGAGGTTAATGTGGGTTAACAAAGAATGAAGGCTAACAAGGCTCAATGGGGTTAACTTAAACATAAACATGAAGTAGGGTACAAGGCATTTTGGCTAAGGTGGGGGTAACTACACAACTTCATCTTGAATATGTGTTATGCAATTCAATAACATGCTTTGAATGAAATGGGCATGAGTTCTAGCATTTGGAACTAAATGATGGAACGCCTTCTAAGTAGTAACCAAGCAAAGAATGATGAGATCATGCAACGACTTAGAAAACAATAATGCACAGATTTTAACTCTCCTAATAAACGTTTAGGCTCAAGTCTCACAAGGTTGTAGTGTTTGTTTGAGTTCCTTCCTTCAAGCATGTTACAAAAACTAATTTTTTTCTTTATGATTGCATGTGAATTCCTAAGCTATAACCACAACCAAGCATAACAAAGAGTAATTCAAACTTTCATCATGTTCATAACTTTCTTTAACAGCCATGCAATTACAAACCGAATCCTCATCATTGTGTTGGAAGGTACCCTAAGACACAAACACACAAAAACGACTCAAAACACTCTTTTTAGGTTTTTCAAAACACTTTTTTCAAATTTTTATGTGATTTTCGGAGTTTTATGTTAACACATACCAAAACACACCAAAACTGCTCAAAAACACTTAAAAACAGCAAAGAACAAGTCTCTAAGTAATGGGTGGTACAATCCCACGAATTTGAATAAAAAAAAACACTTAGTTACCCCCCCACACTTAAATCAAACATTGTCCTCAATGTTTCAAGCATAAAATCACACCAAATAAAATTAAACACACAAACAGCAAGTAAACAAATAAACTGGCAGATTATAAACAACAACAAAGAGAAGGGTTTTAGGAATGCAAATCTGGAATTGGAGTGCTCTCTAGGTCTTCCTTTGTCGAATGCATGGGTTGCCTCCCAAGTAGCGCTTTCTTTAACGTCTTGCAGCGGAACGAAGAGCTCATTCAGCTCTCATTGGAGCCCACGGCATGCAGTGGGATCTCCTCCACATCATGCTCAACAAAGTTCGCATACATTGCATCCTTGAATGGAAATGGATAGTGATGTTTGTTGATGGGTGCGTTGTGTTGCCTAAGGTTCACGTTCATGCGCCCACCATCGGGGATTTGCTTGGGTATCTGCACAAAAGAAGGGAACCACCTATCAACTTTAATGGGAATTGGATTTGGATTAAGTGGCTTACCTTTGTGTTGTGATGAAGTGGCAGCAATGTGAACATTCTTCCCCATGGTGCTTTCGGCCAATTTGAGCACTTTGAGGGCAGTGGCCGTGTGGTCCTTGTACTCCATTCCAATTCCCACGTCTTGCATAGTTCTTGATGCATCCTTTGTGCTTGGTGCTGAACGGTCCGGTCCTATCTTTTCAAATTTATCAATGGCACAACAAGAATGAACAACATTAGGAGTCTCAATGGATTCAGAAATTTTAAAACTAATCATGTCACCAACAAATGCCATAGTTACTAATCCTTTGGCCACATCAATCTTCGTTTGAGCCGTTTTCATGAATGGCCTTCCAAGGAGGATGGGCAATGAAGGGGCATGGTCTGATTCATCCATTTCGAGGACATAGAAATCTGCCGGGAAGATTAAATGATCAACCTGCACTAAAACGTCTTCCAAAACTCCCTTTGGATAAGCATTAGATCTATCGGCCAATTGTATGATTACACCATCATGTTTAAGTGCTCCTAGATTCATAGATGCATAAACAGAATATGGCATAACATTTATAGATGCTCCTAAATCTAGCATGGCAGATTTGAAACGGGTATTACCAATGACACATGGAATTGTGAAACTACTTGGATCTTTACATTTTGGTGGCAGCTTTCTTTGCAACATTGCGGAGACATTCTCGCTTACATGTACCACTTCTTTCTCCCGGGCACGTTTCTTTGTTGTACAAAGCTTCTTTAAACACTTGGCATACTTCGGGATTTGCTTTATGGCATCAAGGAGGGGAATGTTGACATGCACCTTTCTAAACGTCTCTAGAACATCTTTTTCCTCCTCTTCGTTCTTGGATTGCAAAAATCTGCTAGGAAAGGGGACATTCGAAGGAAAAACATTAGTAGGAATTGAATTTAACACATTTTTACCCTTATTGGACAGATTTGAAGGTTTAGGGGCCATGGACACTTGCGGCAAAGGTACTTCCACCTTTGCCGTGGGTTGATTTGATTCCTCCTCTTCCATTTGCAACATTTCATCCTCTTTGTGACCTGTTTTTGATCAAGAACCTGCTCCAACCTCCTTACCACTTCTTAGGGTGATTGCTTTGGCTGATTCAAACCCTCCTTTTGGATTTGGAATGGTAGAACTAGGAAGCCTTTCTTGGTCTCTAATCTGCCCAACAACTTCGGCAATCTGCCCCATTTGTTTTGATTTTCTTGCCCCTGAGTCAAAGTGGTTAGTAACTTAACAAGTGTATCATTATCCAAAGCATTACCTGAAGTATTTGGGGCAGATTGTGGTTGGATTTGAGGGGGTGCGTATGGTTTGGTGTAGAAGCCCGGGGGTTGTTGCCTAAAGTCTCCTTGTGGTTGGGATTGTTGTGGCTCTCTCCATTTGAAGTTTGGATGGTCTTTCCACCCCGGATTATACGTGTTGGAGTATGGATCATGTCTTGGCTGATTTTGGCTTTGAAACCCAATTGCATTAGCGCTCTCCCATCCACCATTCTCGATGAGTTGAGGACACTTTTCGGAAGCATGTCCTTGGATAGAACATACACCACACACCATGGGTCCTTGAATCTTCATTCCCTCGGCCATCTGTGAAACAATAGAAGTAAGATTAGCTAACTGAGATTGAATATTGGATGTGGAACTTACCTCATGAACTTGTTGCCGTGGGGGTCCTCTTTGGCCTACGCCCTCGTATTGTTGAGCGTTCAACGCTCAAATTAACCCTCTTTTTATCAATTGTAGCAAAGTATGTAAGTAGGGATCGTTCTAAACCGGGATTAGGAGGGATTGCAAAATCACTTGAAAACTGACTCGAATACGTAAAAACAAGTTTAAAACACTAAACTAGACTCAAAGAATGCAAAACTAAACTTTAAAACACCAAAACAAACCAAAAGACTCAAAACAGCAAACAAACACTCAAAACTGCCTTAAAACACTTGCTAGGCAGTTTCTGACACTCAGGAAGAATTTGGACGAAAATTGATTATAACTTGACTCAAGACACTTAAAAACACAAACTAAATTGATTTCTAACTAGTATGACTCAACAAAGAAAAGGGGGATTGATTTTGGACGAATTTAAAAACAAAACAAAACTTTGTAAACTAAAACAGATTTTAAAACGAATTTGGATGATTTGAATGGATGGAAGGCTAGCTAAGGGGTTCATCTCCACACATGTCACACTTGATCTCTAATTGCTTTTCAATAAACCATGAATTCCCAACGCCCCAAGTTAATTAGGTCCGCTTAAATTAACCTTCAGATTTTCCTAATGTTATTGAATTGGATGATTGCATACGACAACCCAAAGCATTCCCCACAAGTCCCCTACATGATTGCATAATAGAGATACAAGCAAGAATCATTAAGTTCTATGAAAACCATAAGCATTGACGAAGCACTTGTTACTATGATTGCATGAAACTTATGCCAAGAATTTACTTAACACGATTGTGATCAACAACCTTTACTACTTGTGAATATAAGTTCATAACGATTAGGTGAAATTCCCTTATATCCTAGCATCAAATTCATGCATGCAAACTAAGTGTCGACCCTCAATCAACATACAAGAATAAGTCTTAATTCACATAGATAAGCAAATTGAAATCACAACTTATGAAACGCAATTAGAAGTAATCAAATCATATAGCAAGCATAATCATGGCTTCGAATCCCCCCCTAGCCAAGGGGGTTTAGTTCCTCATACTTGCAAATAAACAAAGATAAATAAATTTAAACATTAAAACAAAGATAGAAAACACCTAGAAACGCTCCACAATCCAAGCTCCTTGAATGGCATGCACGGCCCCAAGAGTTCTTCCTTCTTCTCCTTTGCAAACTCACGGCACAAGAGGTATATTTGGGTGAATGGTGTAGTGAAAATATGGTAGAGGATGGTGACTAAATGGTGCAGCAAAGGATGATATTTATAGGCTGAAATTCGCAGCCCCTATGTAGCAAAGGAAAAGGATTTAAAAGCCTAATTTGTATAGGATAATAACACACAATCCTTGAAGGAAAAGGCTAAGGGTTTTAGAAACCAAGGGGGAAAGGAATAATCAGGTTTCTAGAAGTTCTAGAAAGGTTTGGGGCGTCACTTTTGTAGGACAAGGGATAAGGCCTTCTAGAAAGGTTGTTTTGTGGCTGATTTCTAGAAAAAACAAGGGATAAGGTGTGGCACCTTTGTAGGAGTGGATAAGGGCTTCTAGAAACCAATTTTAATGTGTCCTAATCTGAAAATAAATCCCCCATGCAGCTGGAATTAAATTAGGATAGGATTAGGATAGGATAAGATAAGATAGGATTGGATAGGATAGGGTTTGGATAATGTTTTGGATAAGGTTTCTTCACTTGAGCTGATTCTTTGGCTTCAACTTCCCTTCTTCAAGTAGGAAACCTTGTTTGAGTAGGAAACTTCAATCTTCTAGGAATCCAACTTCAACTAGGAATCCATCTTCAACTAGGATTTCATCTTCAATTAAGCACTTTCCCACTTCAATTAGGAATCTTTGTATCTTCAATTCTTCAACTTCAAAACACATTCCTAGCTTCATCAATCCTTCAAATTCGTCCATCCCTTGTGCTTCATGTGCATGAACTCCATTCTAGCCCAATTTTGCTCCAAAATGCTCCAAATTGCATCCTTTTGCTCACTTTGTCTCTAAAACCTGAAAACACATGAAAATAGCTTAAAAGACTAATTTAACTAAGAAAACACAACATAAATGCATAAGAACTAGCTAACTAAGGTGCATAAATATGCTCCTATCAAATTCCCCCACACTTTTTGCTAGTCCTCGAGCAAAACAACGAAACAAAACATGACCTAAACCTTCCAACAATCGCCTCAGGGATTTCCAATGGTACATGACACGCCAAAGATCACTACTCACATAGATTTTAGCCATCTTTACACTTAAGCACATACTGAATCATAGTCATCACTTACTAGCTCACAGTTAATCAATTAAAACAATGTTTTGAATGTAGTAACATGCCTTAGAGAATCCCTCAATTCCTCACTAGATATACACTCATTTTTCACTTTAGATTTTCTGACTACACACTCTACACTAGTTATATGTGAGAAGATTGATGTAAATATGAAAACTAATGCTCACATATGTTATGACAATAAAAGCAATTTCTGGAATTATGAATGTATGTATATGATCTCATGAATGGAATGCTACTACTTAGATGCGAGAACCAGGGATATCATATGCTCATACCAATTCCAAACTCCACATATTGAAACACATAACAATCAAGATAGAAGCAAAGGGTTGTAACGGGGCTAAGGTATTGGCTAACAAAGGAAGGTAAGGATAAACAAACATTCTTAAAGAATAATAAGCAAAGTAATGAAATTTACACTTAGAATTCACTTTTGCATGCAAAAATCAATGTTTAAACCCAAGGGGAATACTCATGCAATACTTAGGGTCTAATTCAACTTTTTGGACCCTTGCTTCAACAACCAATAACTTAGAGCTCATTTTATGCTCTTTCAACTCCTTTTCATACTTTTCTCACTTTTCTCTTTTTTTCTTTCTTTTTCTACGAATTTTCTTTCTTTTTTTTTTCTTTTTCTTTTGCTAACCCGTGCCCTCCTTACTTCTTTTGGCACACAACTTTCCTTTCCCCCACACTTAGTTTTCTGCACAACATTGATCAAAAAGAATTCCCTCTAAGTTATGCTTTATTATCCCTTAAGAACAAGGGTATGGATAGTCCTAATCTAGGCTAGGTAAGGATAATGTGGCTAACAACAAAAATAGGCTAAACAAGGCTCAAAGGGGTTAATCCTATAAAACAATATGCATGGGTTGACGGCTTTTTGGCTCTGGTGATAACTACTAAACAACTTCATCTTGTTAGTTATGCTAATCAATTTTTATGCTTTGAATGAAATAGGTATGAGTTCTAATATTTGGATCTATAATGATGACACGCCTTCTAAGTAGCAACCAAGCAAAGAATGATGAGATCATGCAACGACTTTAGAAAACAACAAATTCACAGATTATTAACTCTCCAAATAAACGTTTAGGCTCAAGTCTCACAGGGTTGTAGCATTAGTTTGAGTTCCTTCCTTCAAGCATGTTACAAAAACTGATTTTTTTCCTTTTTGATTACATGTGAATTCATAAGTTATAACCACAACCAAGCATAAACCAAAGAGTAAATCAAACGTCCATCCATGTTTATAACTCTCTTTAACAGTCATGCAATTAAAAACCGAATCCTCATCATTGTGTTGGAAGGTACTCTACGACACAAACAAACAAAAACAACTTTAAAACGACTCTTTTTTTTTTTGGGTTTGTGCAAAACTTTTTCTATTTTTTTCTTGAATTTTCGGATTTTCTGGTAAAACCACATCAAAACACATCAAAACTTTCTAAAAAACACTTAAAAACAACCTTTGAAATGTTAGGTGGTAAAACCCTACGAATTTTGACATAAAAACACTTTGTTTACCCCCCCACACTTAAACCAAACATTGTCCTCAATGTTTCAAACATAGACTCACACAAAAGCACGCAAATAACACAACTAGCAAACATGACAAATATGGCAAAGTAAACGCAATAAAGAGTAGGGTTTAGAAACGCAAATCTGGTTGTGATGCCGGAGCTTCTGATAGGAGCATATTTATGCGCCTTAGTTAGCTAGTTCTTATGCATTTTCGCTATGTTTTCTTCGTTAGAGTAGTCTTTTGAGCTACTTTCATGTGTTTTCAGGTTCAAAGGGGCATAATACATAAAAGATGGCAAAATGGAGCATGTTAGAGCAAAAGTGAGCTTGGATTGAAAAGTACATGCTTGGAGCACAAGGAATGGACGAGTTTGAAGGTCAAGGGAGCTTAAGAAATGAAGAAATGAAAGTGAAGAACAAAGAATTCAGAATTAGAAACCAAAGTTTCTAAAGTTGGAAGTTTCTATTCTCGGAGGTTTCCATTTGTGAGAGTTTCTATTCTTGGCTTTGGGCTTCTAGATGACCCATCCTTACCTCTTGGACAAGGCCGCACCTTCCTAGCCCAATTCATCTTGGATCCTCACTTAATGCCGCACCTAAACCCTAGCCCATTGCATATTTCTGACTTCTAAGCCTTTGCCGCACCTAGGCCCCAAAATATCTGATTTCCTTGCCTTGCAAGGCTTTCTAGAAGGCCTATCCACACTCCCACCAAATCTGCCGCACCCTAGCCCTTTTCCCATGCAAATTCCTATTGTGTTAACCTAATTTCTGGTGGATTTGGGTTTCTAGAAACCCTAATCTGATTGCTAGGGTTTTTAAGTGCCTATATATATTCATTCTAACCCTTTTGGCCGAACTACCACTCCCCATCTAATTCATTCACGCCAAAAACCCTAGTTACATCCTTGCCGCAGCCTTTCACCCTAAAACTTCCATATTTCTGATTTCTACACCATTGCCGTGCCTCCCTAATCCTTTTAACCCTTCTACCCTCTTCCATAACCATCCATCCACCACCTTGCGCAGCCACCAAAGGAGGAGAAAGAAGGAGTGTCGTGCAGTCCAAAGGAGGAAGACACCTTGCACATGCAATCTGCCATTAGTGGAGTGTTTGGAGTTCTTTCTTTCTTTGTTTCTGTTTTCATGTTTAATTTAAATTGTTGTTCAATTATGTTAGACATGTGGAACTAATTTCTTTATAGTTAGAGGTGAATTTGAAGCCATGGACATATGTTTTATATGATTTGATTTCTTCCAATTATGATTTCAGAAATTGTGAATGTGATTTACTGATGTGAAAATTAAGTTGACACACAAATTAAACCCTCTTTTTGTCAAATTGTAGCAAAGATGTAAGTAGGGATCGTTCTAGACCGGGGATTAGGAGGGATTGCTAAACGCTTGGAAACTGACTTAAACACTCAAAAACAAAGTTAAAAACACTAAACTAGACTCAAAGAATGCAAAACTAAAAGTTAAAACACTTAAACAAACCTAAAAACCAAAACAGCAACTAGAAGGCTCAAAACTGCCTAAAAACCACTTTCTGGGCAGTTTTGAGCACCTACACTAATTTGGACGAAATTTGATGAAAACTTGAATCAAAATACTTAGAAACACAAATCAAAACACTTTCTAACTAATCTAAGACTTCAAATTAAAGGGGGATTTTGTTTTGACGAAAATTAAACTAAAGAAAACAGATTGGAAATAGGGCAGATTGTAAAAACGATTTTGGTGAAATAGATGGTTAAAAGGCTAGTTAGGAGGTTCTTCTCCACACATGTCACACTTGCAAACAAAACGATTTTCAGTTGTTCTTCCGATAAACTATGAATACTCAACGCCCCAAGTTAACCGTGAATTGCACTAATTAACCCTCAGTTTTTCCACAAGTTATTAAGTTGGATGATTGCATACGACAACCCAAAACATTCCCTACAAGTTCCCTACATGAATTGCATAATAGAGATACAAGCAAGAATCATTACGTTCTATGAAAAACATAAGCATTGACGAAGCATTTGTTACTATGAATTGCATGAAACTTATGCTAAGAATTCATTCAACGCGATCGTTTTCAAGCGATCTTCACTACTTGTGATTATAAGATTGTAACTATTAGGTGAAACTCCCTCATAATCTAGCATCATATTCATGCATGAAAACTAAGCGTGCACTCTCAATCAACATACACAAATAAGTTATCAATCAAATAGATGAACGAATTGAATCCATAACTTATGAAATAACAACTGAATGTAATCGAATCAAATTGCAAGCATGTACATGGTTTCGAATCACCCCCCAACTAAGGGGGTTTAGTTCCTCATACTCACAACACAAAGTTTATTGAATTGAAACATCGAAGACATAAGAAAGATTACACCTAAAATGCCAAAGAATTCCACTTTGAATTCTGCACAGCAAGCTCCTCTTTCTTCTTCTCCTTGCTGCGGCAGAGAGGGTTTAGGGGATTTTTGGGTAGTTTTGGATGATTTTGGACGAGGGAGAATGGTGGAAAAATGTCTAGGATGGGTGTAGGGCACGGCTAGGAAGGTTTGGGGTCAGAAAATATGGAGTTGGGTGAAGGTTGGGCTCGGCAAAGGTGAGGGACAGGTTCTGGCGTGAATGGAGTTTTCTGGATGTGTTTTTGGGTTTTGAAAGGTAGATAGGATAGTATGGTGGTGCGGCAAGGTGTGGGAATGGTTTATGGAGGTGGAGAATGGTGTATGGATGTGTGGAATGGTGCTGGAATGGATGGAAGCTGCGGCAAAAGGTGGGAAAGGTTGCTGGAATGGGTGGTGGCTGCGGCAAGGAGGGGATTAGGGTGATGGTGATTTTCTGATTTGTGTAGAGGGAATGATGATGTGCGGCTAGGGTTTAGAAATATATATATATAGGCATTTAAAAACCCTAGCAAATCAGATTAGGGCCTCTAAAACACAAATCCATCAGAAATTAGGTTGAAACAATTAGACATTTAGTGGGAAAAAGGGCCTAGGGTGCGGCTGGTATGTGGGCTAAGGTTAGGGTTTCTAGAAACCCTAACAAGGCAAGGCAAAGTGATTCTAGAGGGCCCAGGTGCGGCATAGGATGAAGGTCCATAAGGAATTTGGGTTTAGGTCATCTAAAAGCCCAAAGCCAAGAATAGAAACTCACGAAAATGGAAACCTCCAAGAATAGAAACTTCCAACTTTTAGAAACTTTGGTTGCCAATTCCGGTTTAGGAAAGATCAACCCAAAATGGAAACTTTTAGGCTTAGCTTTCCTACATCAAGTAGGAAACCTCAAATCTTCAACTCTTCAATTCCATCCCAACCTTGTGTTCCAAGCATGTACTTTTCAATCCAAGCTCACTTTCTTGCTCCAAAAGCTCCAACTTGCATCATTTCATGTAATACGTCCTTTAACCTGAAAACACATGAAAGTAGCTTAAAAGACTACTTTAACGAAGAAAACATAACAAAAATGCATAAGAACTAGTTAACTAAGGCGCATAAATATGCTCCTATCATTTACTTATCTATTTGATTGATAACTTGTTTATGTATGTGGGTTGAGGGTCGACACTTAATTTGCATGCCTAAACTTGATGCTAGGATATAAGGGAATTTCACCTAATCGTTATTAACTTGTATTCATAAGTAGTGAAAGTCGCCAGTCACGATTGTGTTAAG